>NC_088649.1:8553799-8569235 GCF_964019385.1 Sycon ciliatum | reverse complement strand
TGTGAAGCGACTTCGGCGTATACAACGAAATACGATGTTGAACCGACGCATACACTGCTGTACACAATACTTGCCAATCCAGGATCAAAATGTGCACAATCCACCACATTGAGACTGATCCTCTACGTTGTTGTACATCGTACTGCACTTGACAGCCTTGATCTAATTCCCGCCCCCTGCCGAAAACCCAGCTGGGAAGCGACATGGCGTGGGGGCGGATCAACGGTACTTTACGGTACATGTATTGCACCGTAGGTAGCGTACAGGGTACTACTGGGTACCGGTTACGCCTGGTCGGTAATTATTTTGGGTACAAGTTTTGAAGCGCGGATCTGCTGAGACTACCGTACTACCAAGAGTACATAAACCAAAAGTACTCTTGCTTTGTAAAAGACGGCAACGTCTGTAGGGATTTCCCTAACAAAATAATACTACTACTACAGTACTACGTACAGAATATCTCTTTATTAGAAAAAATCTCTACACCTGAAAAAAAATAGAACGATTATCACTGTGCATGTTATGTGCATACACCGTGATCATGAATGTGGAGAGGAGTGAAGTAGAACTGTCAGTGGCTAGGGTCCTAGGCTGGGGGAGCCCTACGCATACATTCCAGTCATAGCTAGATCTAGCTTTGCTTTACATTTCTGTTTCTTTTTCCTGGTGCGTGCTTGTGCTAGTTGTGGCATTGAAGCCGAGACCTTTGGTCGGTGGAGCCCCTGGCCTGGTACCTCACCATCACTGCTGCCTATGGCCCAGTGCAGCCCCCGCTCAGTAGCTGTTGTTTTTGTCCACATAATTATTTATTTTACGCGTTGGGTTTGTGAATAAATAGTAAAAAAAGAAGAAGAAAAAAGTACCAATTATGGTATGTGTACAGTCAGTGTATGGCTCCGGACTGACCGCAGCTCCCTGCTTGGTCTACACTCGCATGCTGCAGTGCAGGCTGTGCACACCCAACAGGAACGAACTGACTGCATGCAGCACCGGTATTACCGTCAGTGTGTAGTGCTCGTGGAGTAGGGCACCGTACAGACGTACTGCATGCACTGCATGCAGTGCAGCCTACAATATCCTGATAACACCATGTACCAGCAAATGTACATGGGAAGTAACGATTACGTTGCAGCCAAGGTCGTGCATCCCTGGCTGAAGTCACAGTGAAGTGAACAACTGTCTCTGTGTGGTTTTCTCTAAAAAGTTTGAAGCGTAGAGTGGTACCGAGGCTAAGTCCGAGCAACGAGAGAAAAAAAGCCACCAGCGGCTGAAGAATGGTGTTGCTTGATGGGCGATCTCGACTCACCATGGTCATTGGCGTAGTGGCCATGACCGGTCTGTGTTTGTTCGTGTGGAACGCAGAACGGAAACCCGGTGGCAGTCAGCGTGGAGCCAGGCTTTTCCACGACGGTGCGGGCGAAAGTCACGATCTGGCAGATTATGACAGAGGAGCCGAGGCGAAATTGCACGGACAGCGACCAACACTTGAAGCTGTTCGTGAAGCCGTGACGTCGGCGTCACGCGTGATCAAACAGAGCAGCGACCAAGCTGATCGTGAAGTGAACATGGTGAAAGGAGTGACTTGTCCGCCGCCACCGAAGCAGCAGCCGCAGCAGCAGAGGAACACGGCCGGTGGTGACGGCGGCAAGGGTGATGATGGTTCGTGCGAATGGCTGGAACGCAGTCTGGCAGATGTGCACGAGAAGCGCGGGGAACGCCGGTGCGGGCCCGGCCACGACAAACATGCCGTGACGCTGGTGACGGGGTACTATCGTATGCGCTCGAAGCATAGCGTGGACAGCTACATGGAGTGGGTGAAACTCTTCCTGCTGAGGCTGCACACGCCGACAGTGGTCTACACGAACTGCCAAACTGTACGCGATGTACCACAGTTTGGCGAAATCTTACGCGAGCGGCAGCGTCTAATGCCACAGCGGACTCATGTTCGATTTCTGGATCTGAGGCATACAGACTTTGCACGCCAGTTTGGCCCAGTGTTGCGCACGCAGGAATCCAAGGACCCTGAACACAAAGTTGGCCACAATTATTGGCTGTACCTGGTGTGGCTGCTGAAGATGGAAAGCCTGATGGGCGCGGTGCGAGCGGACGTCTTCTGCTCACGCTGGTTCGTGTGGAGCGACATTGGCACTCTGCGCCACGCGAGCCACACGTACAAAAACTGGCCGGCAGTGTCTCGACTCGACACAGTGCCGCGAGATCGTGTCCTGATGGGCGTGATCAGTGGGTTTGCCAGTGGCGACCAGTCAAAGTGGGCGGACGCGCCAACCGATTCGTCGCAATGGTTGCGCTCGGGCAGGCATAAGCTGATTGACGCTGATCACATCATCGGGACGTTCATAGCTTTCAGTACGGAGAGCAATATCCACTATGAATTCTATGCCCGTCTTCGTGAGACTTATAAACGCCTTGCTGCCGCTAATCATCTGATAGTGAAGGACCAGACAGTGTACAACGCTTTGTTCCTCCTGCACCGGCACTTGTTTGCGCTTGTCCCTAGCCGCGGGGCGTCACAGGACGATCAGTGGCGCTACGTTCAGCACTGGCTGGCTAGTGCCAACGAGAGGTTTAAGCAGGATCCGGTGACGGAACTGCTGCTGCCGAAAGCAGTGTAGGGGCCATTGCCGGCATGTGTGTGCGTGTGTGTGTGCGTGTGCGTGGCATGCGTGGATGTGTGTGTGTGTGTGTGTGTGTGTGTGTAGGACCCACCAATTAGGAGAGTGACTGGACTTCTGTGTCATGGCACAGTGTATAGTGTGTAACTTTGTAAGTAAATAAGAATCTTAGAGATAGGGTTTATCGGGTGTTAGCGGCCGTCTTGAGTTCCCTTCGGGAACGGACACGATAATTTAATTTTTTTAATTGTTTTATTTATAGATTTTGTGAAAGCAACAATTGCAAATTTTCATCACTCAAGTTTCCCTAAGGTATTAAACGCCAGTGATTTAGGAATCACCACCTGACTTACGAATGCCCATTGTACTGGTACAGGATGTGTTTGAGTAGTGCTTCTGAGTCCAGAGCATAACCAGGTGAATATCCTGCCGAACAGCGGTGCTCTGCTCTCTCTCATATACACGACTGTCCTATTTGATGGCTCCTGGCCCAAAATTTGATTGAGATATTGTAGTTTGCAGCAAAGAGACCACTTGATTTGGAGATGGTGCATGTAAGGTCTTTCAGAACTGTGTTTTTTTGCTGCAGGGGGCGGTTTGCCATTTTTGGGCTCTGCTTGTATTCAGTAAATCTTGCAGTTTTGCCCCTCAGGGGCTGGCTTAGCACGATGGACACAGATGTATGTAAATATTCAACGGAATTCCACTGCAGTGAAACCAATGCTCGTAAAACTGTTTGTGCAGTTCTTAAACGCAGAAACGTGGCAGTCGTGCTCACACTAGGCCTCGTACACGCGTAGACGTGAAGTTGTCACACAAACTTTACGAATTGCAGTTCGTATCCAAAAGAGTTCGTACGATCGTGCGTTTCCTAATAAAGTTGTGGCCCGTTTTGGATGTAATTTTTCGCATTTTGCATGTTGGAGGAAGTGCCTCGTGGCACGGTATTCTTGAAGTCGACGAAAATAACTCATACACAATCAGGTAGGTTTGGACTCTTGAGGGACTGCCGCTGACATCCAAGCGCTTTCGCTTTCCTGACCTCGTGGTTAGAGCAAGTGCCAGTGGAGTGGAAATTCCGGTAGTGGTTTCTTTCGTCTGTTGCCGAGATGAGAACTGTATTTTCCGATGATATGTAACTGAAATGTCTTGAGGTACAGTCAAACCTCTTTAGGACGAACACTAGGGACCGGTGGTATTTGTTTGCAATAACGGGAGTTCTTCTTATCCCTATTTTATACCCAGTGAATACACAGTGTTTTGTCCAATAAAGTTATGAATGTACAGTGCGTATCGGTTATAGTGTGGTCGTATACAAGAATATACTGCCTACAAGAATGAACACTCATTTTTTCATAATCATAACACCTATTTTATGTGTATATTTATTCTTACAAGCAGTATTATCGCATTCTAGAATATATCGGCCCTAAGAATGGATTTTGTGTAGCAAAATATGCCAGATTAGTGCAAAGTGTATCGCCTGTAGTAATAACATCTGTGCTCTGTGCATGCTCAATACAATATTATTCAACACAAAAAGAGAGTTATGTCCAACTGAGCATTACTAATTGGAGAATCACTTTTTCTGTCCAGTCGGACTCTTTCTTCCGACTTCTCTCCTATCTGCTGCTCCGCAGTCGCCTAGCACGACCGCGAGTCGACAGTCTGATCCGTGTGTATCATGATTGTGTAGACCTACATGTACATGATTGTACGTGTCCACATGCCAAACATGTACATGTATTATGACTGTAACACGTGCATATGATATGTCACACGTGATTTATCGTGTGTAAGAAATATCGGCAATAAGAATCAAATGTCGTTTTTCAAACACCCACGCTATAACCGATACCTACTGTAGTAGTAGTAGTAGTAGTAGTAGTAGTACTCACTACTACCCGATCACAACGAAGCAACTACAAAAACAAAATCGACATCGTCCAAAAAGGGCTTTATGGCGGTGCGTGCGTGCAGGACCACAACTACAAAAATTTTAAAATGTGCAAATGTCGAGGTGACATCGACAACCGCCGATTTTCATGAATCAACACACCGGAATTTGAGAAATTGAACATACTTCAGGCCAGGTTGTACACAAATACGCTTCACGTCTACGATCATGTTGCCGCCAAGTCGTGGCACCGGTGCACCCCCCTCCGGAGGTCGCGGTCACGATTTGAAACGTGGCCGCGACGTTTTGGTCAAGTTCATGCCGTTGCCATGCAACTTGGCCGCATGGACGCTGGTTTTGGTCGCAGTGTGAGCGCGCCCTTATAGGCCATTCACACGACGTGTAAACATTTGCACATGTGTGACCAAGATAACACTGGCAAACCGTGATCCAGTTCACACGGTGCTGGGCAAACTTTGCAACCGTCAATGTATCCATAGTGCCCTCCTGAAAATGCCGGGAAATGTTCAATTTTGAATTTTCCCTTGTTCAAGCACTGCATTTGCAGTACGCACTTTCAACAACCGACACTTTTCCTGGCGTGCAAAGATAATCGCGAGCAAAAGGGCCTCGGCCAAGATAAAAAATCAGTTGCACGCGTGTGTCCAAGTTTATCGTATCCGAGTAAATATCCTTGGAAACAGTACGATAAAAGTAAATTTGCCCGTCGTGTGAATGGCCTATAAGGGCGCGCTCACACTGCGACCAAAACCAGCGGCCATGCGGCCATGCGGCCAAGTTGCATGGCAACGGCATGAACCTGACCAAAACGTCGCGGCCACGTTTCAAATCGTGACCGCGACCTCCGGAGGGGGGTGCACGACTTGGCAGCAACATGATCGTAGACGTGAAGCGTATTTATGTACAACCTGGCCTGAAGTATGTTCAATTTCTCAAATTCCGGTGTGTTGATTCATGAAAATCGGCGGTTGTCGATGTCACCTCGACATTTGCAGATTTTTAAAATTTTGTAGTTGTGGTCCTGCACGCACGCACCGCCATATATGCATTCTTTGCCCTTTTTGGACGATGTCGATTTTGTTTTTGTTTTTGTAGTTGCTTCGTTGTGATCGGGTCAGTGACCAATTTCTACAGTGCACTCGTTCAATACGATGGCAGCTTGGTCTGGCTTTTCGGTTTCGGAAATCATCTTTCTCTACTTTTCTGCGATGATGGAATGCCATACCTCAAGACATTTCAGTTACATATCACCGGAAAATACAGTTCTCATCTCGGCAACAGACGAAAGAAACCACTACCGGAATTTCCACTGCACTGGCACTTGCTCTGACCACGAGGTCAGGAAAGCGAAAGCGCTTGGATGTCAGCGGCAGTCCCTCAAGAGTCCAAACCTACCTGATTGTATGAATTATTTTCGTCGACTTCAAGAATACGAGCCAGGAGCCACGAGGCACTTCCTCCAACATGCAACATGCGAAAGATTACATCCAAAACGGGCCACAACTTTATTAGGAAACGCACGAACTCTTTTGGATACGAACTGCAATTCGTAAAGTTTGTGTGACAACTTCACGTCCACGCGTGTACGAGGCCTAGTGTGAGCACGACTCCCACGTTTCTGCGTTTTGCTGACGCATGGACGCGTGCTCATGGTCGCAGTGTGAGCGCGCCCTTTGCACCTTTCCAACCCCTCTAGAGTCACAAAAAAAACTGTGCATGCAATCAAACAATGACATCATCAAAATCACTGTCAAGAAAGAGGGTGGTTTCAGGTTACTGGCTCGTTTTCGCCGACTGCTCTGAATCGTACGAAAAATTCAAATGTTCTCCGCCGAATGGCACCATCACAAAGTCTTTCGGATCATTTTCGATATGCACCTCGCGAACATACCACCTTCCTGCACCCATACACCACAAACAATGCATGCTCCATTCGACGAGGTGGGTGTCATGAGTGTTCTTTCACGTCAGTCGCCGAAAGTCATTTCAGGGTGAGAATCGTTCTCAAGAAAAAGATCGCAAAAATCAGTGTAAGTCTCGATGGAACGCTTGAGGATGGACTGCACGACTTGGCAGCAACATGATCGTAGACGTGAAGCGTATTTATGTACAACCTGGCCTGAAGTATGTTCAATTTCTCAAATTCCGGTGTGTTGATTCATGAAAATCGGCGGTTGTCGATGTCACCTCGACATTTGCAGATTTTTAAAATTTTGTAGTTGTGGTCCTGCACGCACGCACCGCCATATATGCATTCTTTGCCCTTTTTGGACGATGTCGATTTTGTTTTTGTTTTTGTAGTTGCTTCGTTGTGATCGGGTCAGTGACCAATTTCTACAGTGCACTCGTTCAATACGATGGCAGCTTGGTCTGGCTTTTCGGTTTCGGAAATCATCTTTCTCTACTTTTCTGCGATGATGGAATGCCATACCTCAAGACATTTCAGTTACATATCACCGGAAAATACAGTTCTCATCTCGGCAACAGACGAAAGAAACCACTACCGGAATTTCCACTGCACTGGCACTTGCTCTGACCACGAGGTCAGGAAAGCGAAAGCGCTTGGATGTCAGCGGCAGTCCCTCAAGAGTCCAAACCTACCTGATTGTATGAATTATTTTCGTCGACTTCAAGAATACGAGCCAGGAGCCACGAGGCACTTCCTCCAACATGCAACATGCGAAAGATTACATCCAAAACGGGCCACAACTTTATTAGGAAACGCACGAACTCTTTTGGATACGAACTGCAATTCGTAAAGTTTGTGTGACAACTTCACGTCCACGCGTGTACGAGGCCTAGTGTGAGCACGACTCCCACGTTTCTGCGTTTTGCTGACGCATGGACGCGTGCTCATGGTCGCAGTGTGAGCGCGCCCTTTGCACCTTTCCAACCCCTCTAGAGTCACAAAAAAAACTGTGCATGCAATCAAACAATGACATCATCAAAATCACTGTCAAGAAAGAGGGTGGTTTCAGGTTACTGGCTCGTTTTCGCCGACTGCTCTGAATCGTACGAAAAATTCAAATGTTCTCCGCCGAATGGCACCATCACAAAGTCTTTCGGATCATTTTCGATATGCACCTCGCGAACATACCACCTTCCTGCACCCATACACCACAAACAATGCATGCTCCATTCGACGAGGTGGGTGTCATGAGTGTTCTTTCACGTCAGTCGCCGAAAGTCATTTCAGGGTGAGAATCGTTCTCAAGAAAAAGATCGCAAAAATCAGTGTAAGTCTCGATGGAACGCTTGAGGATGGACTGCACGACTTGGCAGCAACATGATCGTAGACGTGAAGCGTATTTATGTACAACCTGGCCTGAAGTATGTTCAATTTCTCAAATTCCGGTGTGTTGATTCATGAAAATCGGCGGTTGTCGATGTCACCTCGACATTTGCAGATTTTTAAAATTTTGTAGTTGTGGTCCTGCACGCACGCACCGCCATATATGCATTCTTTGCCCTTTTTGGACGATGTCGATTTTGTTTTTGTTTTTGTAGTTGCTTCGTTGTGATCGGGTCAGTGACCAATTTCTACAGTGCACTCGTTCAATACGATGGCAGCTTGGTCTGGCTTTTCGGTTTCGGAAATCATCTTTCTCTACTTTTCTGCGATGATGGAATGCCATACCTCAAGACATTTCAGTTACATATCACCGGAAAATACAGTTCTCATCTCGGCAACAGACGAAAGAAACCACTACCGGAATTTCCACTGCACTGGCACTTGCTCTGACCACGAGGTCAGGAAAGCGAAAGCGCTTGGATGTCAGCGGCAGTCCCTCAAGAGTCCAAACCTACCTGATTGTATGAATTATTTTCGTCGACTTCAAGAATACGAGCCAGGAGCCACGAGGCACTTCCTCCAACATGCAACATGCGAAAGATTACATCCAAAACGGGCCACAACTTTATTAGGAAACGCACGAACTCTTTTGGATACGAACTGCAATTCGTAAAGTTTGTGTGACAACTTCACGTCCACGCGTGTACGAGGCCTAGTGTGAGCACGACTCCCACGTTTCTGCGTTTTGCTGACGCATGGACGCGTGCTCATGGTCGCAGTGTGAGCGCGCCCTTATAGGCGATTCACACGACAGGCAAATCCACGTTTGTCAAGTGCCCGCAGGAAGTGAAACGTGAGGCCGCAGTTCACACGGCCGCGGGTGGCGGCCAGAGCTCCCGCGAGTATCCGGTGAGTATACGGCGTTACTGTGGTGATTTGGAATGAGTACCCAAAAACAAAGGCCAAACAACCAGGGTTCAAGACTACCGTACTTACGTACGACCTCACAGCCTCATAACTGTAAAAGTGCCCGCAGATGAGTGCATCCGCGGGCAAAAAGGCCATGGACACTTTTGGTTCCCGCGGGCAAATTTTGGTCACCCGCAGGAATATCTCCATGGTGACTTTCCTGTAAACGTGGATTTGCCTGTCGTGTGAATCGCCTATTAGGGGACAGACAATTCCAGAGGGTGCTGTATTTATGGAAAAAGAGATTTGAACAGCGCTGTCCATGGTTTGTCAATATCAGCTTATTGGGACGTCGTGCACTGGTTGTGATATGTATACCAAAATTAGATAAGTAGTGGGGATAGACATTAACGTACTTGAAGAGAAGGACAAGAGAGATGTGTTGCCTTCTATAATGCAAAGACTCTAGAAAACATAGCTTGAGTTTCCTTCGTTTCATGTGTGTCAGACTGAACCGCTTTCTTCCGCAAAAAGGCGCGGCATACCTTAGCCTTACCTCAGCGGCCGTATCCTGGAGAGATATGTTGCTGCTCACAGATGAACCCTGATAATGATCAGCAAGTTCAAATTCAACTCGGTTGAGCTGCTCGTTTGCTTGTTTTAATTGTATTCTATTTTCGTCACGCGTTTTATATCGCATATGTTTTATATCGCGATCAATATCCTGTTTGGCTGTTGTCGCTTCGGCTTATGCGAAAGCTATACATGCTGTGTATATTTACATTGCATTGATGCCAACGCGGAGAAGCTTCTAATAATAATAATAATAATAATAATACCTTAGCCTGCAGAACATCCAATGCTGAAAGTTGCTGTGCAGTCATGAGGCAGTGCCAGACCGGAATTTAGTTTAGTGTGATGAGAGAGAACTGTTGTCTTCTCAGCCGAGAATGTGCCCAGGTCTGGCAGTTAGACAGATCAGTCTGTAACATCTGCTGGTTGTTGGAACTGGATGATGTACCATGCTTTAAAAGGAGAAGAGTGACATCGCCAGCAAAGAGGTATGGCTGCGAATACAGTAGCCGGTATCGGTTATAGCGTGGGTGTTTGAAAAACGACTTTCTATTCTTATTTCCGATATTTCTTACACAAGATAGATCAAGTGTGGCATATTATATGCATGTCCGCAGGGGCAGGAAGATCATCGTACATGTACATGCAACGCAGTACTTCTGTGCGTGTGGCTGGTCATAGTCCCATAAGCTTACATGTGGCTATGCAAAAATTGAGTTACATGGCCACAACAGTTGAATCTGCAGCACTACGACGCAACGAGAGTCAAATCAGAACGGAATTGGACAGATGTTATTACTACAGGCGATACACTTTGTACTAATCTGGCATGTTTCGCTACACAAAGTCCATTCTTAGACATATTCTACTATGGGATAAAATTGCTTGTAAGAATAAATGTGCACTTGAAATCCATGTTATGATTATGAAAACATGAGGGTTCATTCTTGTATGCAGTATATTCTTTTACACGACCACGCTATAATCGATACGCACTGTACTTTACAAGACTAGTAATTTGATTGATATAATATACAAGAAAAAGAGGGGGCGCTAGATTGGAACCTTGGGGTACACCGCATGTCAGGGAGTAGGTGGTAGATGCATAGCTATCTAACTTGACTCGCATTTCTCTGTCAGACAGATAACTCTCAAACCATGCGATGGTAGTGGGAGTGACGAATCATGAAAGAGAATGGAGTAAACTTTTAAAAGTGATCTACTTTATCGAAAGCCTTGCGGAAGTCTAGGAACACACAGTCAAAACTTGTCTGTGTGTCTAAACAGCGTGCTATTGCATGGGTTAGGAGAATGAGCTGGTCGGTGGTGGATTTGTTACGAACATACTTTGAAGTACGCAAATTGAGCTTCAGAAATCAGTCCTTTGGAGTTGAGGTACGAGTTAAAGCTTTCAGACAGGCGTTTTTCAAAAAGGCGAGTTACAGGGGACAGAAGGGAAATGGGGCGGTAATTATTGGGTGAGGATGGGCTACCTTTGCCTTTGAACAGAGGCTTTACAATTGCTGTTTTCCAGGCACTGGGAAAAGTTCCTGTTGAGATGCTTCTGTTATACAAATATGCAAGGGACTCACAAAGCAGATCTGCTAGGCCTTTCATAACCATAAAACTGGGATGATCTCCGGATTAGAGGTTGCTTTCCTGGTGCTCAAATGACTTAGGTCAAAGTGCACCTGTCCAGGCGTGAATCGCGTGAATCAGAACTGTTCAGGTGCGTTTGACTGAGATGAAGCACAGGGCAATTGTTGGTGGCTACTTGTTAGATGGGGTCCAGCATGACTTGTGGAACATTGTGCAGCAAAGTGGCGAGCCAACACCTTGGCTTTACTCTGGGTTGTGGATGCGAACCCTGAGTATGTGGTGATATTACAGTGGATGATCAGTTTGGTGTTCCAGACCCCGTGCGCAGGGATTCTTTCCATCAGTCTTGCTCAGCATGGCAAGTCATTTTTTCAAAATCCTCGAAGAAATGGAAAGGGAGCGTAGACTTGCCGCCGATCGAGAGAAAAGATTAAACTCGACGACCTCGCCCGTTAAGTTTCCTCCCTGACGGAGATCGTTAATAAATCTGGATCAACAACGCATTCAATGGTGGCAGCGAAGGCAGTCGGCCATGACGAGACGAACAAGAGCAAGGGGAAGCCACGTCGGAAGCAGGGAGTCGTACATCTACCACGGTGGACTCATCACTTTGGCAGGCATCTCTGTCAAGCTCCATCATCCTTTACTTCGAAGGCCAAGGCACAAACTTACTTGGGAATAAACAAATCAACTGCTGATACTCGGACGATTCCTTGGGAGCAGGATTATTTTTTGATTTTTGGGACCAAACAGCGAACGCGTCCTTTGTGCATGACCTGCGCCGCTTTGACCTCATGGGGATTCTACATTTTCCCCCAGCACTCGTGCCCGAGCTGAGTCAATCATCCGACGCGGTTGTGCATCTCGTGTCGCCTCCCGGTATTTTTACGACTCTCTGGTCGGAAGAAGCAACCAGCAGACTATTGTAATTGTAGTTTCCTGTATGTCACGTGTCTGTTTTTTTTTGGGGGAGTAAAATACCAACAAGAGTACACAGTACAGGCAAGTACTCGTATACTAGTAGTTGTACTTAACGTTATCCTATATGACCCCAATGAAAGCTACACTCTCTTCCGCCACGGACAAGTCCACGGTGACGTAAGTACCACAGTGTCCTGTATTAGAGCCTGTCTTACATAGAAGCCCGTTTTGAATAGAAGCCCGTTTTGAATAGAAGCCTGATTTTCAAGTTACACTGTCGGCACATAAGCCTGGTTTTAGTGTTGATATACACAGACGCACCACGATTCAGGTTGTGCGTGCTTCCCCTAGCTAGCTGCATCTCATGTTTGGCATTTAAGTGGTCTTTTGTAAAAATAAAATAAAAAATAAATAAAAAAGAGATACCTGTCGTGTATAGAAGCCCGTCTCATAATTATAGAAGCCAGCCAAATTGCCCCCCAAAAAGTCATATACGGGGCCGGTCACACATACTCACACTGAGGGAAATTTTGAAAAAAATCCGTGGTTACCGTGGATATTTGCCGCTGAGCGGGAGATTTGAGAGATTTAATCCGCGCAATGAAAATCAGCTCGAGGCCCCGCTTTTCCGGCGAAGATTATAAATTAGTATACACAATCATAAGAAAGGGTTTGCTCCCCACACTGGAGCTCGCGCTATTCCGCCGACTTTACTTGACACTTGACTGACTCACGACTGCCATCCAGAGCACACGAGAAGTCCATCGAACCTTCGACTCGGCAAACCTGCAAGAAAGCACCACTCCCTGCTCAATACACAGTGTTTCGGGGAATTCACCCCTCATCAGTTGAGCTTGAGTAGGCTGAGGAAGATTGTGCATGAAGAGCACCACTTATATAGTGCTCTCCAGGCACAAACATCACCAGGGATACAAACTTACAGAGACGCTCCATTTCCAGCGCGACAAAACACCTCGTGAACACCAGATAGCAGCGTGAGTCAGTGTCGCTCCTGGACGGTGAGAACTTTCTTACAAATCATCGCCGAAGTCGCAACCACTACTTCGTACTATACACAATCATATTAAAAAAAATAAAAAAAATTTGAATGGGATACGGAGCTTGGGTTGCTGTCTGATGATCGCCATTCTTTCAAGTACCACAATCATATACATATTGTTGGTTGAGAGCATGAAACACGGTGGAGGACACCGGGTTCGGAAACAGTGACCTTTCTACAACCATCCAGACGGTTGGTAGAGCCCATTCACGGCGTTGAAAGACGTTCTGCCAACCCACCGCTAGAGCCATCTCATCAACCATTATTTTCGAATGCCGACAGTGCGGTACTCGTAGTCGGTATGTTGGCAGGACGCTTCAACACCTGGCCGAACGTATCAAACAACACGTCCTATTATCCTTGTTTGTCACAAGCGGCCAGGGCAACAGGCGAAAGCGGGGGCGCCGGTCCACGAAAACACCCACTACCTACTGCTAGGTCCAATACAGCACAATCAGATGTTTTAACGTCAATTAAAGTTAACGATCTCCGGATTTTCGTGCGTTAGCGAGGTAAATTTCTAACGAATTCTGTTCCCCAAACCGGCAAATGACTGTAGATGTACATATCGTTTTGTACGTAACGACTTTAATTAATGTTAACGATTTTCTTACTTCAAACTAAATTCGTTAAAACGTTAGAATTAAACGTTCGTTAACATCACTAAAGTCTTGTCTTACAGTACAACACAACCAGTAGCGGATACAACACCGGAATCGGCAGGATGCGAGTACACGCAGAGCTCAGCAGATGCCTGACACGAGAAAAGTACCTCGTCACCTCAAACATAAGGGGGGGGGGGGGGGGGGCAGAGCCAAAAGGTACCCGCAGAGCTCAGCAGATGCCTGACACAAAGTACCTCGTCACCTCAAACACAAGGGCAGCGTCAAAAATACAAGCTAACGTTAGTTCCATTGCTAACCTATCACCTCAAACACACGTAGTCATCTGACATGGCTTGGCAGTGGTGACAGGTGGGGTTTTTTGCCACTATGAAGAACATTTTGAACTCGAGACTCGTTGACTTGGTTTACTTGAAAGCATAGGCTGGTGCCATGGTGGGTTGCAGCTCTCACTGGTCACAGGCACCTCACGCACAGATCAGAAAATTATAAAAAATTCTGAACTGTGCGTGACACACATACTGTATAACAATGTTAAGCTATCGAGCAAGGCTTCTACCGTAGTGACGCGCATATAAGCGCACGTGCCCATACCCGGGCATAAGCGCCGCACCCTCACAAATAAGCGCACGGGCGTATAAGTGAACCTGAATGCAGTCCATCCCGCGACACACAGACACCACAAAAACACAATGTTCAAAATAGTTCAATGTGCATTTCGGTATTGCACTATGTGCATAATTATGCGAGGTGCCGGTACACTAGCAACGCAAGAGCACGTGCCTATGTGCGAGAGGCAAAACGACCCGCAAAGATAGCAAATAACGCAAAAACTCACTCATAAGCGCATGCGCCTTTATGTGCGTCACCACGGTATATATGCACATTTACAGTAAAACCTGGTGTAAACGACCTCTGTGTTTAGCGACCACCTGCTCTTAACGACCGTTTTTCCATGCACCGACAGTTCTACACAGAAACTGTGGGACCTGGTTCTAAAGGCCACCTGTCTTTAACGACCGCTTTTGCTTGCACCGTGGGGTGGTCGCTTAAACCAGGTTTACTGTATACTGCATATACCGTAGTTCCGCGCATATAAGCCCACGGGCCTATATCCGGATATAAGCCCACCTCCGTTTATAGGCCCATGGGCTAATAAACAGACCCAAACACCGTTACGGACCCGTTTGTCAAGTGTATTTTTCACAATACCGGTACAGAGCTGTTCTTGTTGATGAGCCAGAAAACAAGAAAGTGGAGGGTTAAAAAAGAAAGGAAATTGAAAAAGACAAAACAAGTGCTGAATTTTCAGCAGTGCAGTATACGGTGGGCGGACAACCGCGCACGGACTTGTACTTTTTCGCGTGCCATCAGCCTTCAAAATTCGAATATAGGCCCTGGGCTAAAAACGAACCATTATTACTGATTTTTTACCCGGAAAATGCATTATTTCGTATATTAGCCCATGGGCTTATATGCGCGGAACTACGGTACATGTGACCAGTTGGTACTCCAACCCACCAACCTGTGTTTTCAACCGTCCAGAGGTTACGCTAAACACACAGTGAAGGCGCAAAGGGCAAAGATAATTCTCTCGGGGAGGGGAAACCCCCATAACTAGCAGGGCATGGCAAGAAAGTGGTGTGACACGCGTAGGCAGCTTGTTTTCATTAATGTAGCCCATGGCCCAGTACCTGTGAGGACACAGACTTGCCACTCTGAGCACTCCGGGAAGAAAAAATATACAGGCAGAATCCTGGTAATGCGAACACCAAAATGCCGGGGAGAAACTTCTAATTATCCGGACATTCTAATCATCCAAACATGTACCACTACACATGTATGTGAAAATGCTTGCATTGACTGCACGCAGGGTGGCACTACGCACCTTAGACACAGATTTAGTGG
>NC_088649.1:8546299-8548799 GCF_964019385.1 Sycon ciliatum | reverse complement strand
CGCACCGCTTGGTGTGCATCAGCAGATGTGGATTGGAGAATACAGACCTCCGAAGAGCACCGCAGGTCCTGGAGGCTTGGGCAACTACTATCTTGTGTTCGGGTCGCCCCGTGCCTGGCGATGGAGCTCCGGGCAACAGACAAGGAGAAGGAGTCGCCCTGGCACTCAATAAATTTGCAACAGACGCGTGGAGGAATGGTGGTTCGGTCTGGCGGGCTGTGGGCCCTCGTCTTGTCACTGCACGTCTCAAATTCGCCCTGCGTGGGGGAGAAGTCGCATGGGTGACGGTAGTCAGTGCGTATGCTCCGACTTATGCAGCTCCGCGTGCCAGCAAAAATCAGTTTTACGAACAGTTGCAGGAGGTAATAGCTGGCGTTCCTGACAGGGACTGCTGTATTCTGCTTGGAGAACCCGCCCGTGTGGGTTCAGGAACAGCTGACGATGGCTGGAGTGGTGTGCGCGGCTTGCATGGTTTTGGACAGTTGAATTCCTCTGGAGATGAGCTACTGTCGTTTGCAGCAATACATAATTTGTGGATCTGCAACACCTGGTTCCCCAAGCGGGATATCTTCAAGCGGACGTGGCAGCACCCCGGCTCTCTGCAGTGGCACTGCATTGACTATATCTTGATGCGTCAGGATCATTGGCGATTTTGCAGGGACGTGCGCGTTGTTCGCGGTGCTGAGTGTGGCAGTGACCACCAGCTGCTTTGTATAGTCTTTGAGTTCCCGCCTCGCCCGGTGGGGGTTGCCCGACGTGGAGCGAGTCGGGGGCGCCGATTTAATGTCGGCAAGCTGCGGAGTAAGGCGGTGGCCGAGCATGATCAATCGGATTTCTGCGCATCCACGTTACAAGACGTCAACGATGTGGGACGTTGCCCCCCCGCGCTGCGTGACCACCGCGGACAAGTATCGTGCCGCTTTATCCGCTGGATTGCGAGATTGCACACACACACACACACACACACACACACGCACACACACACTCACTCTCACACGCACAAACACACACACACACATACTTGTACTTGTACTTGCTCACTGCCATAACTGGTCACGTGGGTCTCCCCTAGGGAGAGGGGAGAGAGACTCAAAAGAAATCTTGGAAAGATGACTCAACTGGCTATTGAACCGCCCAACGGCCGACACCCGCTGAAATCCCCAAATTATGGGTGGACTTGGAAATGTTCCCACTTATGGACTCACCACACCTCAGTAAGTGGGTGAGGCCAAGGTGCAGAAAAAGGATAAAAGGAATCAGGGTCTCCGTCCCGGGATCCAACTGCAGTTACCCCTGCCCCCCAGTGAAGGTAATACTTGCACCCCCCCCCCCCCACACACACACACATACACATGCGCACACACACGCACACACATGCACACACATGCACTCCCCCCCCCCCCCACACACACGCCCCCCCCCCCCCCCACACACAAATACACACACAAGCATACACACGCACACACAAACATAATAATTACCTTCTCTACAGTGAACAAGCACTTTGCCATTGTCTGCAAGTGCAGAGGCAATGAAGTCGCTGCAGCCATCAAAGAAAGGTCGCAGGCTAAAGCCCTCACTATCTGTCGCTTGAATGCCGTAATATTTCACAATATCGCCATAAAAACCAGCACCTGCAAAACAAAAATAACAGAATGCAAACGCAGAAGCAAGACGTGTGTGTTCGTTTAAAAACATCTATTTGGACTGGACCTAACTTCCACCTGAAGTCAACAGCAGAGCTCGACTTCAACGGTCTGATGATGCTCGCAGATACACACACAAACACACACACACATACACACACACACACACACACACACACATACACACACGCACACACGTGCGCGCACACACACACACGGATACACGAATGCCCTTCACACACACACACACCATGTACCATGTATACGCCCGTCACAAGAGAAGCACGCAAATCTGCAAATGCACTGGATGTGCACCCACAGATTTTCTCTTTATAGCAACGATAGCGGACCTGATTCTGATTGAATCAGAACAAGACAAGCGCCAGATAACTGTCTAATCCACACAACTGGCGAAGCCATGTGAATCGACCCCCCAATGCACACCTGGTCTACACCACACGGAGTACATCGGAATAGGACGGCCAAGACAGTTACCTATGCACACCCTACACTTGCTGGGGGTAACCAGTATAGACAGCACGCTGCTTTGATAAAAGCAGACACTAGATGCACTGGTACCTTGAAGTGAAATTGGAGACATACATACATACATACATAGTAGGCTGCTCTAGTGCTGCTGCATCGCGCAATGCCCGCTACTTTTTGTAGTTTGAGCACTCTGGCGCTAGAGCGACGAGCTATCTTAATGTCTGTGGCGCCTCCTTTGCACCACGGCTGGTAGCTCGGCCTATTTAGCTCGTAGCTGTACCGATGAGGCCTTTATGGCCGAAACAGCTTGCTGTCTACAGCATTGGGTATCACGCTCCTCGGCTTTCGCCTTGTTGAGCACTCTC
>NC_088649.1:8492567-8546099 GCF_964019385.1 Sycon ciliatum | reverse complement strand
CTCTCAGTAGGCTGCTCTAGTGCTGCTGCATCGCGCAATGCCCGCTACTTTCTGTAGTTTGAGCACTCTGGCGCTAGAGCGACGAGCTATCTTAATGTCTGTGGTGCCTCCTTTGCACCATGGCTGGTAGCTCGGCCTATTTAGCTCGTAGCTGTACTGATGAGGCCTTTATGACCGAAACAGCTTGCTGTCTACAGCATTGGGTACATACATACATACATCTTGATCTTGATCCTGCTGCCAAGTCTGGCTATGCAGTCCCCGAAGGGACAGGTCAAATGGCACTAGTCACCCTGCCGCATCGGTGGCGTGTCCGGCCGCTAGTCGAGCGGAAGGTCCGGTGACATACACACATACATACATACATACATACATACATACATACATACATACATACATACAGGGACTGATTTAACCGGTATCGCATCGCAGTTTGCGACGCAAAACACAGTGTCTGCGATTCGAAGTTCGTAGTGAGTCGCGGTAAACTGCGACACAACATACATGTTAGCTAAGTATGGCCCTGGACATAGACTTGTAGTGCACGCGTAGCGCATGCACATGTGTAGCTTTACAGTGTGTGTGGCTGGTCTGGCGCCACGAGATGGCGCGCCATGCACTGTGAGTGTGACTAGATTAGACTGTGTGTGTGTGTGGTTGTCCAGCCTGCACTGCAGCACTGCAGGTAGATTTTACACCATACGCACGCGCGGGTCGCGGGACCATGGCCATATGTCACACTATCTCCGCACGCGCACCGCAGCACGTGCACTTGGAGTTGGAAACTAACTACTTACTTGAAGTGCAGCCCAGGAAGCAGGAGGCGAGTGTCGACAAGTACTTCACCTGCTTTTGAGATTTAGACCGCTTTGCTTCACTAGCAGTAGGCGTCTCGACCGTTCAGGACTTATCTTTGTAAAATTCTGCTAGCCTTATTGATGAAGCCTCTTCACTGCCGGCATGTCTGTGAAGCAAGGTACTGTGGACAAGTGGATTGTTGAATTTGATCCCAAAAAGAATGGATTCGCGCAGAGTCGAGTGGTGGAGCTGTGACCAAGATATTTTGCAAGATGTGCAAGGAGAAGGCGTCCTCGCTTCGTGGTTTGAGGAATTACAGCACGGCGTTTGTTGACAGTATAAGTGGAAGTGCACTGAAGACTGCATTGTCGACGGAAAAAAACTGCTATGCAAAATTGTTGCGTTGCTATGCAAACGTCGAGGTGTGTAGCAATTATTGCTATGCAATTTTTTTGAAGTAAATTAGTCCCTGACATACATACATACATGTACATACATACATACATACATACATACATGTCCATGCTACGCGCTACGCGCTATGATCCAAGCTTGCAGCCTATCTCAATCATATCTTCTGAAAATTGTAGTCAAGTTGCTGTCTGATGATCGGTTAAAACCGTGAAACTCAGAGTTACAGCAGAAACGCTTTTGATTCCTCTCAAGTGTATGTACATGTACATATAATTATACGCACAGTTTTGCCCTGGTTGCGATATTTTAATTAATGATGGTACGTGTATATGTACACACACAGGTACATGTGATTGCGTAACATTGTGTAATATGTGACTTTTTAAATACATCGTTATTTCATCAATGACGCCACCATAAAAGTGGAAAATACCATGGAAATTATGGAGAAAAAAATTACATATCCCGAAAAATTGAGGCAAATCCCGGGATTTTGTATTGAGGATCCCGAAAAGTTTGACACAGACACAGACACAGACACACACACAGACACACACACACACATACACACAAACACACAGACAGACAGACAGACAGACACACACACACACACAAACACACACAGACAGACAGACACACACACACAAACACACACACGCACACTAACCTGTCTTAACATGGAACGCTGATGTTCCCTCGGCACAATTGAGGACATGAGTTACACCAGCTGACTGCAGCCTCACCTTGTTGAGCGCAATCGACCTGCACGGCACAACCACATTGGATAACCACATTGGTACCACCAGCAGCACCAGTACCATCACCACCCCCACCCCCACAACCACCTGTCACATCCTTTATTGCTGAGCCCACAAATAATTGTGATACAGATTGTAAACCATTCGAGGTAAAAGAGGAAGCCATTAATAAAAAAATAAATAAAAAAGAAGAAAACGTTATTGTACCATGCCAGACGGCTATTATTAAGTCATGTACCAATTGTAGTACATGACGTAGTAGTCACGCACCTACAAAATACTTTGCAGGATAGTATTTAAATTGCCTAGCATGCCTACTAATCCGCAGAGCATGCCAATATTAAATAGGCCACCAACATATGAATAACGAAGACGGTTACATGGACAAAAGGCGACAACGGTCGAGAAAAGATGGGCCTATTCTCTTCCGCAAGTAAGACGCTCCGCAACCCCGGAGGCACGTGCTTGACCACCTCAACGTTCAGTGTGACAGTGTATACAGGCAGCAGCAGCAGTACAGGCCGAACATTTAACGGGGCGAAAATTTGTGTAGACTTGCAGTACAGTCAACTTTGCGTATAACGACACATGACATGGTGGGGCATCAGAAAAGTGTCCTTATTCGCGGAGTGTCCTTTTTATTATTATTACATGTATTACACCTTCAAGTGGCTAAAGATGAATCAGTGCCAATATAGATGAGGAGGGGACGTTTGCCAGCCATGGCGTAGAGGGAAAGTATAAGAAGTGTGGTGGTGCACCAATACCATGGTAAGTAACAGAGGAAAGGGAGCAGTACAGCCGACATGAGACGACCGAGACTAAACAGGTAAACTGACTATTGAAGTCTCATTATACTCAATCTGCGGACAGCATGCTGTTTCGTTCTTTGCGAACTCATCAGCGCAGCACAGAGGAAATGAGGCCGAACCTGATAGCAGTGGAAATAAAAATTTCCAATCACGTCTCATTATATGTATTTCAGTTAGATGGGACTTAGCTCTGGGCATGGAAATTCTGTCGTTATTCGCAAATCGTCGTTATATCCGCAGTCGTTATTAGCGAAGTCGACTGTACATGCTAAGCGCTGCACGTGCGAACCATACCGGTACTTATTTCGGGCAGTATGTTTATCGGGCTGAACTCGACTCCAACAGACGGAGTCAAAAGGATGAAGCAGGTTGTTATTTCGGGCATGTACCGTAAAGTACCCTTGATCCGCCCCCCCCCCCCCCCCCACCCCCACGCCATGTCGCTTCCCAGCTGCGTTTTTCAGCAGGGGGCGGGAATTAGATCAAGGCTGTCAAGTGCAGTACGATGTACAACAACGTAGAGGATCAGACTCGATGTACTGGATTGTGCACATTTTCATCCTGGATTGGCACGTATTGTGTACAGCAGTGCAAGCGTCGGTTCAACATCGTATTTAGTTGCATACGCCGAAATCGCTTCACAGGTACAAAATCGACAGGGGGCGGGAATTAGAGGGGGGCGGATCAACAGTACTTTACGGCACTTATTTACGGACATTTTACGGCAGGCTGAACCCCCTTCCATTCGGATGGACTTGGTTCCTTTTCAACATGCTGCATTATGTCATTCGACAGTTATGTGTGTGGTTTCAGACACCGTTTTAGGCTGTGTTTACATGAGAAATTTCAACCCGGGTCGAGTTCAGCCCGGGTTGAAAGTCTATACGATAGACAAAATAGGTGAGCGTTTACATGAAGACAGTTGACCCGGGTCAAATACTGATATGCCGCCAAAAGTCCACTTCTAGAGTCCTGTATGGTCACGTGAATCCGTTCGCGCGAAATTGCAGTGCTGTTCAAACCTGGCGCGAGTTACGCACAGAAGTACGTTTGTACGATTTTCTTGACCCGGGTTGATTTCAACCCTCCCCTTGGGGGGAGAGTTGAAATCAACCCGGGGAATGAAATTTCAACCCGGGTCAAGCGCAATGCGTCATGTAAACGCGCCATTCATTTCGTGTACATGGCGGGTTGAAATCTGACTCGGGTCGAACTCAACCCGGGTTGAAACGCCTCATGTAAACACAGCCTCGCTCATCAGATGCTATGTACTTCCAAAGTATACGCACTGTAAATCAACAAATATTCGGCGCATATTTATTTTCGGCCTGGTCATATTTGGCCGAAAATCTGTTATCGCCGAAAGTTTGTTTTGCAAGGTTCAGTGGATACAGGCAGCAACAGAACAGGCCGACAATTTAATGCGGCCGAAATGTGTTTTAGCCCTTCGCACGCGTGTGTGTGTATATTTTATATGCACGTGCACATACGTCTGCGCCTGTACTATGTGTGTGCACGTATGCACGCGTGCGCGTACGCACAAGCTTTAATAGCCACTGCACTGGCACGAACTGTTTCCCCATCTTTCTGCAGAAAACTTACGCTTCTCCTATGAGGATTCCAGGGTGCACTTCATCGTACGCTCTGCCGGGCATCATAACAAAGCCTCCCTCGCTACTCATCAAATCTTGAAGCTCCTCAACGCTGGGTGGATCAGCTGGCGTAGCCATGGCTTAACCGGTTCAGGAGAGTCAGCGTGGTCACCCGCTTCTGCTCAAGAGCTTATGCTGTCTGTATATTAGAGAAATTTATTCTCGAAGTATCTGGGGATGTTTGGTGAATCACACTGGCCGGATGGAGAGGATGCAGTAGCTTTGTACCAGCGCCAGAACGAACGTAGGATTGTCTTCACTCACGTGGCAACAAGACTACAGTCATATTAGTTTTGATAAACTGCTTATTATGCTCCTTTCGTCAATGTCACAATGATCGGTTCCGGTGCTATTTCAAAGCAGAAAGCAGAAATATCAGGTTTGAAGATTTGAATGCCAGTGCATGTCTTGTCGACGACTTGTGTCATGTTTATGACTCATTTTAGCAGTTTCAGTGACTCATATTCTGCGATACTAGTAGTATTCGTGTCACGTGTTACAATCTCAGGACTTCCAGAGTTGGACTTCGAGACCGAGTTCGAGTGCGTCGATCTACGGAACAGCCAACTGCTGAGTGCTAGATGACTTCGAGTTCGACTCAGAGTGCGTGTTTTCGCTGGCCGTTCTTCGTGAACGACTCGAGACGAGAGTTACGGAGACCACCTTGCTGAACTCTGACTGCCTGAGCAAGCAAGCGGAGAGCAAGTCCGGACCTAGAACTGGTGGAAGGTAATTTATTTTTCTCATCAAGTAATTAGTCACCGCGAGCCAGCCCGCTGTACTGGCGGTACGCTGCTTCACAAACCACGATGATACGTCGTTGTAGGCTGTAGCCGCAAGAATGCCATGATTGCTGCAGTGATGGATTTTATTATTATTAGATCGTCTCACACTCACAGACTCAGCTGACGGTTGAGTTGATCGACTGTTGGGTGTTGTGCGCACGAGTCGGTGCATTCAGACGTTCCACAACAAGGGCCGCTACGGCCTAGTAGTATGGGTATTGCAGGTGCCCCCCCCCCCCCCCCACACACACACACACACACGCTAGCCGTCGGTAGATGATGCTGGAAAAATAATTGGCAGATTCTGCACGAAAGGCAGTGAAATTGGCAGAACCGCACAAACCTTGAATTCTGCTCCATTTCTTTATCCACGGACAGTGTCCCAAGCATGCACGAAGCATACCAGAGAGAGTACCATTTTCTGCAACTTTGTCTGCCAGAATTATCCGCCAAGGGCTACCGCACACAAGCGCCAATCACTGGTAGTCAAACTCTAGCCTAGGCTTGCTATCATCGCAGCCATCACGATAATAATTATGATAATAATAATTATGCATGAAGTTGATTCACGTGGCTCCAACAAGGAGCACATGCTTCTTGCCGAACTTGACACTTGGCTGACTCACGACTACCATCCGGAGCACACGAGGATCAAGTCGCACCTCTCAATATTTATGCCTTCGCTGTTTGCATTACGCAGAGCTGACTGACTTGTCAGTTTGACTCACTCTGGCAAGGATTAGGTACGTCCATGCGGGCCTCGTTTAAATCTGGCGTTGGCGTTTTTTCATTCACGGCTACCAGGCCCGGCTGGCCTCATTTTCTCTGCGCTGCGCTGGTGAGTCCACAAAGGACGAAGCAGTTCTGTCCGCAGATTGAGTAGCCATCATAATATGAATATCATGTAGCGATTATGCATTGCACATCGCTCATTCCTACCACACACCTAACTGCAGGTCTCTTTGTGGTCAATGAACTCAGGTTTTGATTGGTCCGGGCATACCCTAGCCTTTCATACAGTTTGTGTATGATAGTGGGTACATATACACATGACCTCCTCGGCAGTAAACACACGTTGGTGACCTAAAAGTTGGTCCGGCCATGGCCTGACCAACCGGACCGGTTCCACTGGGCCTCACATGGCTTATGTATCTGTGCATGCTTGTGTGTGCATATGCAGGCGCGTGCCCCGTATGGGTTCCTGGGTGCCCGGAACCCCCCCGCCCCCCACCTTTTTCGCTCCAAATGCAGGATTTTGCTTCATTTTTTGAAAAATGTCCCCGGGGGACGGCCCCCGGAACCCCCCCCCCCCCCCCCCATTGAAGGGCACTGGTGCACACGCCTGCATATGTGGGGCTGCGCATGGGTGCATCTGCGTCCGCGTGTGAGGTACCAGAGTGTGTGCATGTGCCTGAGATGGTACAGTTGGGCTTGGTGAAATCCGACCCAAAAAGCACATCTGGCGCCCCCAACTTGCACGGCCCTGACACCCTGGAAGTGGTAGGAATGCGGCGGGACGTACAGCCATGGTAACAGATAGAACCGTGTCTAACACCCATTCGGTTCAGATGATCGCAAGACCGGGGCTCTACCAACCGTGGATGGTTGCTGTAAGGTCACTGTGTTCCGAACACAGTGGTCCTCAACCTTGTTACATGCTGTCAACCAACCCCAAGCACAGTCATGTGCAGTTATCGGAATTGATCCACGGCGCCGGCTTTGGGTTGGAGTTCAGTGGGTGCAACTGTACTTGTGTAGGCATCATGTATGTGTTTTACATGTAGATGATTGTAGGTGATTGCGTGTGCGGGCGTGTATTTTGTATTGTACGTGTATTTGTATATGCGTGTGTGCATGTGCGTGTGTGCGCGTGCGTTTGTGCGTGCACGCGAGCAGGCGTGCGTGTGCCGCTTCAGTGAGGATTATCAATGACGTCATTTCGAGCATCGGCCGTCGTGGGCCTGCTGATGCACCTTTGCGCCTTGCAATGCCACCACTGTAACGTGGCCAAGCCACAACATGATGATACGTGGACACGACACGGCACACACAGCAGCCGCACAACTGCAGCAACACCAGCTCCCAGCTGGAGCATCTTGGACCAGGTGAATGTTACCACAATATTGGAGACTGCCACCTCGCCTATGTCCTCCAATACGGGTATAGTCGTTGCTGCAGTCGTGTCACAAGCAATGCCGTCCGCTGGTGGTAATGGCGGTGGCGAGCGACAAGATGCGGCCGTGACGTTTGCACAGCGTCTCGTGATCCTGCCGACGGGTCAGTCCGGGGAGACGGCGGCGAGCTTTGCGAACGTGACGAGTTTCTGTGACACACACGGCGACTGCAGCACGGTCGCCTGGTGTCTGTATCCTGCCAATGGCGACGGCGGTGAGGGGGCAAAGGGGGAGCGCCTTCGCATCACCTTCCTGTCGGCCGGTGGTGGCAAGGTGACGCGCGTGTGGTTCTCCGAGCTAGAGGTAACCACCGCCGCTAGCGCATCATCATCCACACCGATGCCGGTGTGGGCGAACAGTGGATCAGTGTCGGATACGTATGACATCATGTACTACGCGGCTACCGGCGACTGCGCCACGTACGCGTTCACGTACGGCCGCACGCGTCCCACGAGCCCGGTCGCGAGGGAGGTGCGCGAGGACGTGCTCATCGACGTCATCGGCAACGCGCCGACCGTCGTCCAGAACGTCCTGTGCACCGTTGCCGTGCCGATGACGCCTGGCGTCACCGTGGCAACACCGGACTGCCTGACGACCAACGACAGTGTC
The DNA here is from genome assembly GCF_964019385.1 of Sycon ciliatum. Lineage (NCBI taxonomy): Eukaryota > Metazoa > Porifera > Calcarea > Leucosolenida > Sycettidae > Sycon > Sycon ciliatum. The sequence goes on along the minus strand of NC_088649.1, from coordinate 8,538,097 downwards.
GGCATGGCGGCCTGGCTGATCTCCTGCTGGTCGCATCCCAGTCAGTTTGCCTTTCAGCCGCTGTCGGCGTCGTCGGCAGCGGGGAGCAAACGCACACTAGCGTTCACGCACACCAAGAACACGCGCGCCAACGACTGGGCTGACCTGGATGAGCCCATGGGCTGGTCACTGCTGGATGTGGGGACAAGGAAAGTAACGCGCGGTGGTTTCTCCATCGATGACGGCCGCCTTCGCTTTCAGCCCACCTGGTCGCATTCCGGTGAGCGACTTGCGTTTGTCACGTTGGCCGAGCCTTCCACTGCCTGGCTGTGGTCCCAAGTTTGGAACATCTGCTTTGCCTCGGCGGATCTGCCGACGATGGCTTACTGCGATACGGTGGGTTCGCCGGACCAGGAGCCGAACCTGATCGGGTTTGTCCTCGACGACGAATACATCTTGTACACAGAGCAGCATAGCACAGCCGTCACACTCAACATGTGGTCGGTGGATGCCAAGACGCACAAGGAGCTGCGCGTCCAGCATGCCACCGAAGCCGACCCGCTCGGGGTGCTCCGTGTGATCAGCGCCGTCAGCTTGCCGTCGGGGTCTCCGCAATCCGCATCGTACATCACACTGGTCGGCGAGGCACTCGACTCCCCGCCGGAGGTGTACTTCGGCGAGTTGGACGCCAAGACCGCGGTCGTCACCGTACGGCCATTGAGCAACTTCAACGCCGCCGCCCGTGCAAAGCCGCTGAACGTGCACACCGACGTGATCGCCTGGCCGTCAGGCAATCTCAGCGTCGAGGCACTCCTCGTCTCGCCTGCCAGCGGCGCGGAGGGGAAACCCCTGGTGGCGTTCGCCCACCCGGGCCCGAATATGGCGCACGCCGAGACGTACCTGGGTTGGGGCGGCGTGGGTGCCCGGTATCCCGTAGCAACGCTGGCCGAAATGGGCTACTCGGTCTTGCTGCCGAATATTCGCGGCTCGGCCGGCTACGGTGCGAAGTTCCGCACTTCCATCTACCGCGACTGGGGAGGAGAGGACCTGGATGATCTTCTATCGGGTGAGTCGGAAACTGGAGTGCGTTTGTTCGTTGTACATGATCAACGGCACTGATAACACAGTGAAACTGGTCTAAGGCGACCGCTCAAGGGGCCTTCAAAATGTGGTCTCTGTTACCAGATGGTCTCCGTATCCACGGTCATTAGACTGGAAATAGCATCCCTTGGTCCTAGTTGCAGTGGTCTTCTAGGACAGGTGGTCACCTGATGCACACGGTTGCCATGACAGGTTGTATTGTATCCACTGCCATCTCTTAGTGTACATGCGGTGTAGTCCACCCAGAACAGGATTCTGGACTTCAAACCGAATTAGTATGGGATAACAAACCCCATTCCAATTTCGCCGGAGATCGATTTTTTGACCAACGCAGCCAATGTTTTGGGAGAGAACGAGCGGGGGAGGGCACAGATGACTGTCCACACCAACGCATACCTGCTGGTCAAAACTGCTGCCGTCATGCAAAGGGATTTGTCCTGAGTTTGTTCCTGTTCTTTAAAGGGGAAGTTAATTAAGCCTAAAATCAAATTTCACCAGTTGTAGTCTTTGGGGTTCTGAGTCGAATGGTCTTGGTCCGAGGAAGCTGAGACGCTCCCTTTCTCCTTTATTCCCAATCGAACTCTCGCACTTCCACCGGAACTGGGTGACTGCGCCCTACTAGATGGGGATTTGTATGCAAAATGTCACTAAAAGCGCAATTTCGTTCTTATAAAAGCCCGGACGACCGCGATTGGCCCACATGTTTTAGTCTTTTGGCCGCTGAGTCGACTGGTTTTGGTGCGAAAAGGCTACGGTGCAGCGTTCGGCCCTCATTCCCAATCGAACATGGTTGAACAAGCGGTCACGTGCTCCTGCGTACACCAGTCGCCTGGTCAACGCACCAGCAGGCGGCAACTTTCACACCAAGGTTCAACTGAAAGGTTCAACTCGAGTGACAGAAACTCGCCCAAACATGCTGTAAGTTGTAGCCTGCAGGCACGGTGACCGGGTGACTGGTATACGCACAAGCACGTGACCGCTTGTTCAGCCATGTTCGATTGGGAATAAGGGCCGAACACTACACCGCAGCCTTTTCGGACCAAAACCAGTCGACTCAGCGTCCAGAAGACTACAACATATGGGCCAATCGCGGTCATCCGGGCTTTTATAAGAACGAAATGGCGCTTTTTTTGCACCAATGACTGTTCGCACCAACACACAACTTCTTGCCCAAGCTCACGGCTTGATTTGTCCCGGATTTGTTCACGGTTCTTCTATACAATCCTGTAGGTCTGGTGGAAGTGCAGGATCTGCGCAATAAACAACCCCCGTTCCAATTCTACCGGAGATTGGTTTTAGACCAATATGGTCACTTTGTGAGGAGGGGCACTGCTGACTGTCCACACCGATACACAACTCTCCTCCTTGTGTCTACGGTTTATTCTGAATTCCTTCATGTTCTTATACACTGGTCTAGTAGAAGTGCTGAGTCTGCGCAATCAACAAACACCATGCCAATTCTTAGACCAACATGGTCACGTTTTTTTTGGGGGGGGGGGGGGGGCACTGCTAACTGTTCACGCCATTACAAAAACTGCTTGCCAAAACTGCTGTCGTCATGCCTACGACTTGTGCTGAACTATAAATTCGTGTTCCTATACAGGTCTAGTGAAAGTGCAGAAAATACGCAACATGTCGTCTAGACAATTTTTGTGAGAGGAAAAAAAAGGGGAGGAGGTGTTCGCATCAATACAATGACAATACGATGACTGTTCGCGCCAACGCACAACTTCGTGCCAAAACTCACGTCTTGATTCGTCCCGGATTTGTTCGTGTTCCCGTACAGGTCTAGTTGAAGTGCATAAGCTTTTCAACACGAGCACGTCCAGCGTTCACGTGTTTGGCTGGAGCTACGGCGGATTCCTGTCGGCCATGGCTCTCACGCACGCCAGCGAGCGCTTCCCCGGCCTGCGCCTGGCCTCGGTCTGCATCGGCGGCGGTATCGTGGACCTGATCAGCCACACGGGCACCGCCGACATCGGCAAGATACTGAGTAACACCTACGGAGGCTACTACTGGGACACGCCGGCAACCGTTGCCGATAGCAACAGTGCTGCTTCGTCCTCGGCGTCTCTAATGCACTTGTACCAGCGGAGCTCTGCCATGTTTAGCATCGTGAATGCCACCGGTAAGTGCGCCGAAACAATGTACAGTGAAACCTGTGTGCTCAAGGGACCTTACAAATTAGCGTGGTTTCATATCCAGGGTCATTGGACTCTAAGTAGCATCCCTTGGTTAATAGGGAGGTTCCGGAGTACGATTTTTCGTGCCAAAATCCGTGGAGGCTCTACGGATTTTTTATACGTCGTTTTCGAGCAGTGAAAAGTTCCGGGGTACGGAACTTATGTGTTTGCCGTCATTGCCTAGGTTACGATCGCAAACACGTCACATTCCCGCGCTATGCCTTTTTATTTTGAAAATTTGTACCGAAATCAAAACTTCCCGCGAAAAATCGATGTTTCTCGTACCAAATTTGTACGCGAAAAATCTTTCTGCACCCGATGACGCCAAATCTCCATACGAAGCATGGTTCGTATGAAAGCCAGTCTACACGGATTCTCGTGCCGAAAAATCGTATGGAGCACGCCTGGAAAAAATCCGTAGCGCCCATACGGATTTTGGCACGGAAAATCGTACCCCGGAACCTCTCTAATGGCTAATGGTTCATGTAAGTAACATGCCTTAGTTAATGCTACCGTAGCGTGCTGCAAAACTGCACAGCGGCGAAACAACTTTACAGTAGGGGTGAAACGGTTCGGGTAAGGAACCGGTTTTGGAACCGCCAGCTGAAAAGAATCGGGTACCCGTTCCGTCAAATTTCGAACCGAAACTCGAAAAATCTCGTTCTTGTACAAATACATGTACACGTCAAGTCCACTCAAGATTTTAAATGTCTTACCTCACGATCCCCACTCTTCCAAAGAGTTCTCTGGTCTATCTTCTTCGCAATTGGACTCTCCGATGTCGACATGTCTCATTCTTGCTCGTAAAAATGTTTTTTTTTTTTTAAATTGTCGCGAACGCATTTTGTAGGTCTGGAGAAAAAAGTGCATGGAACCGATACCCGAACCGTGGGAAACAATGCTGGCATTCGGGTACCCGAACATGAAAAACATGGAACCGTTTCACCCCTACTTTACTGTGAAACCTGTGTAAGCTCACCCGCTCAAGGGGGGGGGGCACCATACTGGTTTCCATATCCAGTTTTTTTTTACTGAAAGTAACATCCCTTGGTCCTAGTCTCAGTGGACCTCTTGTCGCCTTATCAGAGTGATTGCCTTGCCAGGTTTCACTGTGGCATATTCACGCCACCACACCGCAGTGATTGGGCGAGGACAGCGGGGAAGAGAAACGATTGACGGCATCCGGGTATCCGTCCCGGGGTCCCAAGTGCATTTACCCCTGCCCCCAGTCAAGGTAATACAAATGCACGCATGCATGTACACACACACACACACACACACACACACACACACACACACACACACACACACACACACACACACACGCGTGCATGCACGCAGAATGACCTTTTCAGCTTTTTTACTACCAGTGAAGAAAAACGGCCAATGTCGCAACATCTTTATTACTAGTAAAACCTGCTAAAACCGTTGCCTGTTCTCTTCCGTTTTGCCTGCAGCTCCTACACTCCTCCACCATGGAGCGCATGATCCACGCGTGCCGATTCTACAGGCATTCCAGCTACACTACGCGCTGCAGGCCAGAGGCGTGGAGACGCGCATGCTGGTCTATCCGGGTAGCGGTCACATTCCCGGCGACGCCGAGCAGCTTCTGAGCATCTGGAACAGCACGATTGAGTGGATTGTGAGGCACGACACCTCCGACACGTAATTGATCCTTGCCAGGCTGCGTGCCTGCTTGTGTGAAGTCGACCAGGTGAAACTCGACACTTGTAACTACATACAACCAGCCACATGAGAACAATCATGTTGATTTGTGGGATTTTTGGTCATGCCCTTCAATTCTACATGTACATGTATGTTTCTCGTCATATGGATATAATCCTGTGCAAAAAATGGATATAATCCTGTGCAAAAATTGATATAATCCTGTGCAAAAATGGATATAATCCGGTGCAAAAATGGATATAATCCTGTGCAAAAATGGATATAATCCTGTGCAAAAAATGGATATAATCCTGTGCAAAAATGGATATAATCCGGTGCAAAAATGGATATAATCCGGTGCAAAAAATGGATATAATCCGGTACAAAAATGGATATAATCCGGTGCAAAAATGGATATAATCCTGTGCAAAAAACAGTGGAATCAAGATGGATCAAAACATAGAAATTTCTTATAATACAGACATGGACCGGCATACATGATTTCAATGATGACTTTCTAAAATATTATCACCTAGTCACTAGACCTTGCAAGGTAATGCTCGAAAATAGGCAGATTCTTCTCGAAAAGCAGTTGAAAAAACCCCAGAACAATGCAAAGCTTCTGGCGGGCAATTCCTCTAATTCTGCTTTTCTCCCTAATCCCCAATACTAGCATAACAAACCTGCACGAAGCATACTAGGAAAACCAAAATTTTATTCCGCTGGTTTTCGGACGCCTTCATCCGCCAAGAGGTACTTTGCAGGACCAGGGTGGTTTAGTGCAGCTCGAAAGAGTGCCACGTGAGCCCAAGGTGCAGAGTGGCGTCTCTGTCAAATCCTACAATACAGTTGAACATCGATTATCCGACCAACTCTGCCTCTGGGCAGCGGGCTCCGGGGAGGTGTTCGGGTAATGAAAATGTTCCAGATAAGGAAAATCTCACCACAGGCCGATACCTGTGTTCAGTATTATCACAGACTTCACAGTACCCGCAACAACAGTCGTTTTCACGTTAGTTTTGGAAGTTTTGGAAGTTGTTGACTGTCCAGCCTGTGCACAGTGGCACATGCAACAAGTGCGCACTGCTGCAAGTTCTGCTAAGTAGAGGATATAACCCGAGTCAGAGGGTTATACCGGCTGAATATAAATCCCGACTGCGATAGCAGGAGGGATTTATATGAGGGTACGGTATAACCCGACTACGAGGGTCATATCCTACTTATGCCAGGTACCCCTACGCATTTCCAGAACAACGAACCTATTTGGAGATCTCGTACATCATGCGGTACATGAACATCTTCTGATGGTTATCAGTTGTCAGTTGATAGAATGGTCGAGCAAGGTCAGAAGGAGATTCCTCCGTGGATGTTTGGCATAAGATTTCCTTTCAGTTCCAGTGCATATTGTAGCATCTTCATGATCTTGTCTTGAGTCGTGAGCGGTGCGGAAGGCGACTGAATTGCTGCGGTGCTGGAGTTTGTCGTTGAATCAAACTACCGTCACTAGTTAGATTACAGCTTGGACTCTTTGGGAGTAAGTGTTACTATAATTATGGTACAGTGCTGATTTTCACATGCGGCATCTCATAATCAGTTTTGCTTGCAAGTAGATGCATTTGCATACACTGTTTTGTATCACATTTCAATCCAATCTATTGTAGCCTTTTCCAATCGGGTTGAAGTACATGTACACTGGTATTATAAACTTATTTACGAAGGAGACAGTCTGTTGATGATCTTCAACTCTTCGAAGTACAATGTACATTGCTGACCCATTCGGGATACTTCGTGGTTATTCGACGTTCTTTATCCTCAGATTCAGTATAATAGAATACTCTGTAGACGAATTCCAGGTCATTCTTCTTTTCCATTGTGTACTGTTCCTCGTCAGTGTGCCGTTCTGTGTGGAGTGTACACGTGCATGTTGTGTCCGTTGTGTCTGTATGTATGGTCCGTGCGCTGGAGTACTGCCGCCGTACAAGTTCACTGCCTTTCAGGCAGTGAACATGTACGGTGGCAGTGCCCTAGCGTACGTACCGTGCACCGGGATTTATATTCTATATAAATCCCGCGCGGGATTTATATTGGCCAATATAACCATGGCTAGACGAGCGCTGATTGGCTGAAAACAGGCCCTCCGTACCGTACCATGGTATAAGTAGAGGATATAACCCGAGTCAGAGGGTTATACCGGCGGAATATAAATCCCGACTGCGATAGCAGGAGGGATTTATATGAGGGTACGGTATAACCCGACTACGAGGGTCATATCCTACTTATGCCAGGTACCCCTACGCATTTCCAGAACAACGAACCTATTTGGAGATCTCCTACATCATGCAGTACATGAACATCTTCTGATGGTTATCAGTTGTCAATTGAAAGAATGGTCGAGCAAGGTCAGAAGGAGATTCCTCCGTGGATGTTTGGCATAAGATTTCCTTTCAGTTCCAGTGCATATTGTAGCATCTTCATGATCTTGTCTTGAGTCGTGAGCGGTGCGGAAGGCGACTGAATTGCTGCGGTGCTGGAGTTTGTCGTTGAATCAAACTACCGTCACTAGTTAGATTACAGCTTGGACTCTTTGGGAGTAAGTGTTACTATAATTATGGTACAGTGCTGATTTTCACATGCGGCATCTCATAATCAGTTTTGCTTGCAAGTAGATGCATTTGCATACACTGTTTTGTATCACATTTCAATCCAATCTATTGTAGCCTTTTCCAATCGGGTTGAAGTACATGTACACTGGTATTATAACCTTATTTACGAAGGAGACAGTCTGTTGATGATCTTCAACTCTTCGAAGTACAATGTACATTGCTGACCCATTCGGGATACTTCGTGGTTATTCGACGTTCTTTATCCTCAGATTCAGTATAATAGAATACTCTGTAGACGAATTCCAGGTCATTCTTCTTTTCCATTGTGTACTGTTCCTCGTCAGTGTGCCGTTCTGTGTGGAGTGTACACGTGCATGTTGTGTCCGTTGTGTCTGTATGTATGGTCCGTGCGCTGGAGTACTGCCGCCGTACAAGTTCACTGCCTTTCAGGCAGTGAACATGTACGGTGGCAGTGCCCTAGCGTACGTACCGTGCACCGGGATTTATATTCTATATAAATCCCGCGCGGGATTTATATTGGCCAATATAACCATGGCTAGACGAGCGCTGATTGGCTGAAAACAGGCCCTCCGTACCGTACCATGGTATAATAACTTTTCGTGCAAGCTCCGGCACGAAAATGCATACCTTGTCCCTGAGCCACGTGCGGTTCGACAACCCATTCCAGTCGGATAATCGATGTTCAACTGTGTAATGTTTTTTCAATAATCAGGACCATGCTAACCCCCCCCCCCCGATAAGTTGTGCCCACTTGTAATTTGTATTAATATTATTATTGTAAGGTGTCAGGGCAGCATCAGTTGGCTCTCTTCAGAAGATTTCAAGATGGGCAGTATTATAGCTTTGACTTTAATATAGAGGTGTTTTATAGAGGACATTTCAGTGTTTTGACAGCTTCCTAGAATAATTATGATTTTGAGTGTTCATGCATTATCCAGAGTGTTGTAATGGATGCAGATGATGATAGAGCTGGCAGGGAAAGTACTAGTAATAGAAGTGCCCGGTATGCTGAACAAGTAGAAAGATACCATGAATAGAATATTCATGATCTGTGGTTGATTGAGCAGCACTGCCACAGGTTGGCACATCTAAGTTAGTTTGGGGCTACCAGAGAGCAGTCAGTCGGCTTAGACAGGTTCCACTGCACGTGGTCCAGCCTCCAGTGCTTCAAACAATTACACCATTGTCAGCTGTCAAGGAGCAGAGTTCCAGCTAAGATGGCATGCAGCACTCTACTACTGTAAAAGCCATAATAATTATTATAACGAAGTGCTAACTCTAACGAGTTAACGAGGAGAAATCTGTCGTTAAAATAGAAATTGTTATACTGTACAGAAATCGATACATAATTATACTGTCCTATTGTGCGTTGAGAATGAGTGAGAATCGTTACCTTTGGTACACTGAAACTGAGGGCTGAAACGATCATTCATTAACTCCTAACGATCAACCAATATCATTAACGATCGATATATTGGTTTTATCGATTCTTGTCGGCTCTACTCATGTACCTTGAACACCAGTTTACGAAGAAAGTCCAAGATACTCATGCTACTTTGGAATTTTGTGGCACCGCACTGTTGACATCTGTAGACATCTGGCTGGTTTTATCAACATGAACTAGAGAATTTCATGTTGTTTCCAGAGCGAAGAATCTTTTTATCACCCTTTGGAAACTGCTTTCATCTCCGACTTGAAAAAAAAGAACTGAAAAGACAAAGTCTTCTCTCCCGATCTTTTTCAAAACCACTTATCATTTTTTCTGTGCTTGAAAGTACATGATAGCACTCGAATTTTAATATCGGATGGAGTGCATGGGCTAGAACACTGTCACTGATATGCATGCATAAAAATCGTTAGCACTCGCTTGGAACACTAACGATTATCGATTGCACTGTTAACGATCGATATCCGAGTTATCGATATAATTGTTTCAGCCCTAGTTAAACTAGTCAATTTTGGGAAATCGTTATATATGCGCCTCGTTAGAATAATGGCTTTTACAGTAGTCTGTACGCACTGTGCATACAAGAATGGAAAGAAAGTGCCTGAGCCACACACATGCACCTACGAGCCATCCTCACCCCTGCCCTTCACCCCCCCCCCCACACACACACACACATGCACCACCACCCCCCCCCTCCCCCCCCCCCCACACACATATACATGCGCACAAATGAATAAACCACGTCTTGGTGACGTGCAAGTTGTACCGGTACAGTAGAAGTGGCATACTCATGTGTGTAGATAACACGTTGCTCTCTGTATGTAGATCTACATGGTTGTACACATATTAAGTGATATTACTGGTACCTGATAGTATGATTGTTCTCGCACGACGCAAGTCAGCAGTAGGGCATGAGCACAGCTTGCAACTTCGTCAAAGCAGATATTTCTATATCGGGGCTAGTTGCAATTATTTCCACGTGTATATACAGTGAGGCACAAGTACGAGGCTCGGTTACCAGGGGGATTTCGGGCTGCCTGCATGAAAAAATAAAATCAACTTCTCTCTCACACGGCATTGAAGAATTATTATTACGCCGCCTACGAAATATCTGAGGAATACTGCAGACAACGATTTTAGTGATATTTAGTTTACTGCTGTCATGTGTCTATCGTTACACTTAGTCATTGCACTCACACCGCTCAAGGCGATAGTTCGTTTGCATGGCAACGTTCAAACACTGTGCGGTCGTCACGGCCTTGCCTGGTTGTCCTTGGAGGTAGCCGGGTTGACGTGGACTCCGGGACTAGCCTCGTTACGCTTCGTTACACTTACACCGATCAAGGCAAGAGTTCGTTTGCATGGTAACGTTCAAACTGTCATGGCGCCGCCTTGGCGTTGCGTATCTGCGCCTGGTTGACCTTGAAGGTGGCCGGCCGGGTTGACCGATCAAGAGTTCGTTTCCACGACCCAAAGTTCGAACGGTCGTCACGGCGCCGCGGCGGCCCTGGCCTTGCGCACCTGCGCCTGGTTGTCTTTGAAGGTGGCCGGGTTGACGTTCACGCGCCGTGTCGGCTCGCCCGCCTCGCCCCTCGCCGTGACAACGGTGCTCTCGGTGGCCGCAGCGCCGCATGGGCCCGATACGGGCATGCGCGCGCACTCGTCGAAGCCCTGAAAGCAGCAGCGGCAGTTGTGCTGGTCCTGCGGCGCAGCGCCGTACCCGCTGTGCTGCCCACGGCAACCCGCGTTGCTGCCGATGCCTCCAGCGCCGGCGGCATGGCGACCACCACCACCGCCGCCGCCGCGGCTTACCGACTGCTCACTGCAGTAGGTCTCGCCGGGCAGGCGGCGCATGCGCGGGCCCACGCCCGGTGGGTTGTCCACCCAGTTCCAGCAGCCACAGCGCCGGCACGGCTGGTCGTACTTGGGCATAGAGCGGTGATTGGTCCACACGTGGCCACAGGTCTTGCACGTGAACTTCCCGTAGCCGATCGTGTTCTGGTGCGGCACCGCCTGGAAGCTCACTCGGCAGCGCCTGCAGCGGCTGATGCTGCGGCCAGGCGGCAAGAATCGCCACCAGAGCTCCTGGCAGTCCTGGCAACCGAACTGGAACCACTGGCGGTCCTCTCTGGCCTGCTGCTGCGCTTCAAACGCTTTCAGGTTGTCGGTGGTTAGTGGCACGCTGGTCAATGTGGGTGGCTTCGGGTGTTTGCCCGCCGCTGCGCTCTCGACGTCAGTTGCAGCCCTACTGCTTCCAGCCACGCTACCCTGATAACCACTCGTATCATCGGTGTCCGACGAACGATTTGCAGCCGCTGCAGCAGCCCCCAGCGTGGGCCGCGACGCAGCCTGCTTCTTCTTCTGCTGCTGCTGCTGGTGGTGTTTTTGCTGCTGCTTTGGGTTTGAAACGCTTTTCTGCTGTTGTTGCTTGCCACTCCCAGCGCGCGCTGTAGCGGCAGTGCTCGGCACAGTTGGAGTCGTCGACGCCGAAGCGACTGAACGCTCCGTGCCCGACGGTTTCTTGGTAGAGGACTCCGGAGCCCTGGTCACTGTTTTGCCGGACGTGTCACCAGTCGCACTGGCCGTCGTCGTCGTCGTCGCGGTCGAACTCTTCGCTGGCTCCGCCGTTGCTGCCGCTGGTGCTGCCGCCGGTGCCTCGGTGTTGGATTGGCCAGGTTTCGCAGCCGGCGCTTTGCTAGGCGCCTTACTGTCCGATTCATCAGTCTTTACCGCAGCTGGCGTCTCGCTGTCCGATTGATCGATGTTTACCGCAGCCGCCGGTTTGCTCTCGGATTCAGCAGTCTTCGCCGCCGCCGCCGCCGGCTTAGTGTCGGATTCAGCAGTTGTCCCCGCCGCCGGTTTGTCATTGGATGGTCCTGCCTTCTCCGACGCACACTCTGAGTCTGGTTCAGGTGCTTTTGCCGACGGAATTGGCTCGGCTGATGATTGCTGGGGCTGGTCCGCGTCCGGTGTGGTGCTCGATTCGCTGGTCGACTCCTCGCTGCCAGAGTTGCTGCCGGAGTTACTGCTGTCGCTACTGGCGCTACTTCCGCTGCTGTTTGCACAGGCACTGCTGCTGCTGGCGTCGCTGCTGCTGCTGATCGAGGCACTCGCAACCATTCTATTGTCGGCGGTGGACGAACCCTTGGTATCTGTATCCGCTTCCTGCGCTGCTTCCTCGGCCTTCGCCCGTTCCTCTTCAGCTCGCATTTTCGCTTGGTAGGCTGCAAATTTCTTCCTGTGGCTGCCGCGGCCCGTCTTTTTCACGCTGTCGGTCGGTCGGCTTGAGCGATCCACCTGAACCGGCTCCAAAGACTCCATTATGCCTGGCCACGAAACTGCTAATCACAACGACAAAACCACTCACACCAACGGATATGAAAATAGTGCGATATGGTATTACAACGGTGTTATCTCTGATTTTCACCAATCCGAAAGAGAGATCAATGAATGAACGAATTGAAAGTCCATGCAGGGGGAGACGCCGACAGACAACACGATCACTTTGCTGGATTCTGAAAGCCCAACAACGCGCAGCCACTCTTTTGTTATAACCAACTTCACCGGGAGGAGGTGGTTCGCTCCCAACTTGTCTGGGCAGTCTGGCCAGACAGGCGCATGCGGTGTTGGTGCATTGGGACAGACAATCAGCGGCGGTGAAAACCCTCAGCAAGGCGAAATGGGATTATCAGCGGCGAGCTCGTGTGACCATAATAATATCATGCAGCCCAAATGTACAGTGTATGATCCGGGTATTGTAGTTAGCGCTATACATTGTAGTATCACGACACGATCGATGTCAACAAAAGGTAGTGGACTCACTTGTACTAGTAGTAGTACTGTAGTACCTGTAGTAGTCCAGTATGGAAAGAGGAAAAGGCTCTCCCCCATCTAAGCTTTCAGAGCTGCCATGTACAATCCGCATGGAGGTGTAGAGCCCATGCAGAGATCAGTAAGACTGGGGTGACTGATAAGTGAACAATGCAGGCCAGCAGACAGCCTGTTCGGCAGCGTCTTTGCTGTGGGTTGAGGTGTCCGCTCAGCCGCTTGGTGGAACATGCCAGGCCAGACACCAACGACCTGCACTTGTACTCGACTCGTATTCTCAAGTCAAGTGTGTAGGCTTGGAGCAGCGCTGAGATGACAGCAGTAAAAATAATTCAACGATCACATGTCCGATCAGTGCTTGGATCAGAGTGGTTGCCTGCCATGCCTAGCGCCTGTCTTGGCTTTATCGAAGTCAGTTCGTGGACATGTCCCTCACCCGTACTCGGCTTGTATGTGAGCAGGTGGACTTGTGTTGTTGTGCATTTCACAGTATGATGTATGTGTAATGCATACAAAGGCAGTCGTGTCCCATGTAAATGTACTTGTATGCAAATGTTTTGGTCCAAAGCAGAACGGTTGGACAGCCTGGTAGTGGTAATAGGGCAGCTGATGGTACCTGTAGCTGCGGGTCATACATTATTATAACGTTCGGTTAGGTGATACAGATTGTAAAACAGTAAGTTAAGTACTGGGGCATTTTACAACGCAAACGTCCACAGCAGATGTGCACCTGTGATTATTGTTGTCATAGTGTGACAGCTGCAGGTTCGTTCGGCCTCTTCATTCGGCCTCTCAGCAGCTTGCTGTAATACACTTACCAGGAACTTAGCACAGCAGCACCTCATTTCGCCAAGACGCGCAAAACTGCTAATGAGTTTCGTCTTTTCTTTATAGTGGTCCCGGGAACCGCACTGCATGCGCCACTACAAGCTGCGTTGGGCCATGGGCTATGGGCATGGCTAGCCCTCGGCGGGTATTGCTCGAACAAATTGGCAGATTCTGCTCGAAACGCAGAGTCATACAAATAATAACCTTATGACAGGCCCTTCCTCGAATTCTGCTCCATTTCTTTATCCAAATACCAAACATGCAGGAAACATAATTAGAAAAAACCAAATTCTGCCAATGTTTCTGCCGGCATTATCGACCAAGGGCTACCACCATGCGCACAGCTGCTTTCTCAGCGGCTCCCGTTTTCAAGCTGTTATTTGACATGGTTAGCATTTTCCGTTAACGCTAAATCCAACGACACTCGTACCCAGGCCCCATAATACCGTCGGTTTGGTATCGTTTCGGCGATAGAAGGCTCAGTTTACCGAGAGAGGGAAACGGTAAGATTCCAACTACAATTGTAGGGTGAGGTCACAAGCCGAACGTTGTGTCAGAAGCCGAAAAGCGAATCATGTATTGAAAACACACGAAAAAACGGTACAGGCCGACGGTCCGAGTGAGGTTGAACGGTAACATGCTAACCATGGCTATTGTTGCTACTGTGGTATGGTGGACACCGGTAACTCTCAACTCTACTACACAGTACACGCTAACAGACAGTGCTCTTGTTGCAAGACAGCACAACTACACGTACAATCTACAAAATAGCGAGAATTCCCAGTTCGCACAGAGTGCTCAACACCTCAAGGATGGAGAAATGCCACGGCAAAAGCAGAAAAGAACAGAGACAAGTCTAGCCGGTCCAGTGTCTCTGTTCTCCTCTGCCTTTGTGTATGATGCAAGTGTATTGAAATAGGAAACGAGTCGTATGCAGTGTTGTGCTGGATGAAATCTGAGCCGAGGTGAATATCTGGCGCCCTGGACTTGTTTGGCCCTTGACGCCTTGGAAGGGGCATGCCGCGGAATGTGCTTGAGCGTGCTCAGTCACTGCTCATGCACAAAATCAATGTATTCTCGGAGAATGTATCCTGCAAAGCTCTTGCAGCACTTCCTACTCCTTTTGTTGTCACTCTATTTTGTCTTTGTTTCTTTCATTACCCCCTTGTTTTGTAGGGAAGTGCACAATCATACTTCAGTAGTATTAAAAACCAAGCGCTGGCTCCCACGTAGGGAGCAACACACAATGCCCAAGTATCGCTGAAGTCGCATCAGCCTCTTCTTCACACCGGCTTTAGCCGGGAGTAATCCAAATCCGAGGTATTGACTGAAAAAGAACGCACATGCCAGGTCAACCAGAGAGGCTGTTATAAAAAAATCAATGCACAGCGGCACAGGGGGCCGGGGCAGCTGACAATCCCCCTTTTTATCATACTGCAGTTTCAACTTTTTTTAATTATATAAGTCATGTCCACACAAATATCTTTGCAAATGAAAAAGTATGTAACATGTTCAAGTACAAAATGTATAACCAAGAGTACATAACCCCCCAGAGTGTGCAACTCCCACATACCCTGTTGTCCCGACAGAATTTCAAGTTGACGTCATTATTTATGACGCAATGCTCCTTGCAGCAGTGATTTACAACATGTGTACGGGTGTCAACGCATCACACGTTTTTCTTTGCAATAATTTGTACAGGATCGATCGGCTTCGGTCAACCACAGGTTCCGGATTCGTCTGATAATCCGTGTACAGTGCGCATTGCATCATCAAAATGACGTCAACTTGAAATTCTGTCGGGACAGCACCCATAGTGGAGTTGCACACTCTGGGGGGTTATGTACTCTTGGTATAATACGGGCCTAACTACTGTACTAACGACGTGTCGTTTCACTGTACAGAGGAAATCTGATAAGACACGGCCCCATGCCATGGTCAGCAGGAAAGTGTACGAGATACATCTGATCGCAATATACTTCAGTATGGATCAATGCACCCGTGCTTCGGACAATACGTCCTATAGTATGTCATATCAGAGAACGTGACCAGTGAGGTTTACGGTACATGGCACACGGCGCTAGCGTTGCACTTTCGTCAAATAATTGCAACTATCGCACCTAGGCAGTGGTTGGTGTATGGATGGCATTGTACTACATGTACTAGAGATGCCAGACACCTGCACATGTACAATAGTGTACATTTAGGGCTCAGAGATTGTGAGTGAGAGAGCTTGAGGCCCTCTGTCCCCAGCCTCAGAGTGACCTAGTCTCCACTTTCTCCCTCTTTCTTTCTTTCTTTCTTTCTTTCTTTCATTCTCTCTCTCTCTCTCTCGCTCTCTCGCTCTCTCTCTCTCTCAGTAGAAGGTAACTGTTACCTTCTACTTCTCTCTCTCTCTCTTCTTTTTTTCTCTCTCTCTCTCTCTCTCTCTCTCTCTCTCTCTCTCTCTCTCTCTCTCTCTCTCTCTCTCTCTCTCTCTCTCTCTCTCTCTCTCTCTCTCTCTCTCTCTCTCTCTCTCTCTCTCTCTCTCTCTCTCTCTCTCTCTCTCTCTCTCTCTCTCTCTCTCTCTCTCTCTCTCTCTCTCTCTCTCTCTCTCTCTCTCTCTCTCTCTCTCTCTCTCTCTCTCTCTCTCTCTCTCTCTCTCTCTCTCTCTCTCTCTCTCTCTCTCTCTCTCTCTCTCTCTCTCTCTCTCTCTCTCTCTCTCTCTCTCTCTCTCTCTCTCTCTCTCTCTCTCTCTCTCTCTCTCTCTCTCTCTCTCTCAGAGCGTGAACCTCTGTGAGTCTGATACCAAACTCACACTTTCTGTCGGTAGAGCCAAGGGAGATGCTCATGCCTCAACGACAAGGCTTTCTCCTAAATCCTATCATCAAATCTATATCGTGCCCTAAGGCAAAACCAGTTAGTTGTTGGATTTCTGACAGATAAGATACAGGGCAGGGCAAGTCTGGCGATATCATAGCAGGTAGTCGACGAGTCACAACATGACGAAAATCTGAACCTGATCAGGACCTGTGACGCTATACGCTGTATACGATGAATGCTGAATACAGAAGCCATACTTGTACATGGTTAAACAGGAGAAGGACAGAATGGCAAGAGTTACGATTTACTGTCCACTAACGTAAGCAGATCATAACACAGTCAGCGAGTCAGGTCGTTGAATGTCTCAGTACTCCCTGTCAGTTGTGTGCCTTTTTGTCACACTCGCTGACTTTTATCTGGTCACGTTGGTGGACAGTTAGTCATGACTCATACCATTTCGTCTTTCTCTTGTTTATCCTTGACATACATACTCGTACATGTACATGTACATGTATGTAGTGCATTGTTTTTTGTTTTTGTTTCTATTATCACATTGCACATACCTACGGAAGAAGGGGAGACAAAACGAAGACAAAACAAAAAACAA
Organism: Sycon ciliatum; assembly: GCF_964019385.1. Classification (NCBI taxonomy): domain Eukaryota; kingdom Metazoa; phylum Porifera; class Calcarea; order Leucosolenida; family Sycettidae; genus Sycon; species Sycon ciliatum. The sequence goes on along the minus strand of NC_088649.1, from coordinate 8,521,033 downwards.
CAACAATGGGTCAGTGTGGGCGCTACATGAGCTGCGCTGGTGAGATGCAGTGCCAGTGGACTCCCCCGACCAAGGGTCTCGGGATCGGCGTACACAGCAAGCACCAGGGGGGGGGGGAGAGGAATGGCGGAGAGAGAGAGAGAGAGAGAGAGAGAGAGAGAGAGAGAGAGAGAGAGAGAGAGAGAGTCGCTGACTTTTCTATTGTTCCTGCAGGGCTAGGACCAGGGAGACAATCATGACCCAGCAATGAACTAGCTTAGCTGCAAGACTAGCGTTGTATGCTGCGTTGGCCACATCATTACCTGTACTAGGCTGTAGCGTGAATCAGAGTCGCTCATGGAGTTGTGCTAAATGGACGTTGAGAGCCAGTAGGTAATATTCACAACGCTGTCACCTCCAACAACTAGTCGCATATCCGCGTGAGGGACAATACGACTTGCGACTTCCGCGGTATTAGTGAAAAAGGTTTTCAAACAGCAAGCAAACAACAACCAGAATTTGTAAATTCAAATGTTACCTGCACTGCTCCAGATAGGCGAAGGTAGGGTGGGCAGTTTCGTAAAGGGTATAAATACGTGCTGGATTTCTACAGTGTAAATTGAACGGAAAGGTCGAAGTAGCTTTAGGGTCCTCGCACCTCATCTCTCGTCGGTAGATTCACTCCTATCCTTCTAATAGCTATCCTACAAAGACATTGCAACACATTATAAAGTCCGATGGTGATCCAAGGAAGAAATTGTAACATGGAATTATGTGGGCACAAGTTATGCGATCGAGTTCACCAACTGGATCGTTGGGTTCCCTGTAAGAAGGCGATGACGCCTGTTGGGACTTCCCTAGTAAAATAAGAATAAAAAAAAAACTGAACCAGATTTTGAACAGTCAGACGTGCACAATCTAGCACAAAACTGACAAAGAGTACTGAGACATTCCACGGCATAAACGTCAGCTTGAGCACTGCTCGATAGCGCTAACCAACGGCCTTCCAACTTGGAAGGTTTATGGATATTTAATAGTGCTAATTCCAAAGAGGCGAAGGTAACTTGTGCCCACATTTTTCTATGTTAAAACATTATAATTCCATGTACTAGTGCACAGACAGAACAACAATCATGACCATTCATTTGAGGGAAACGTGCAAACTGGAAAAGTCTAAAGAAAATAATGACTGTCACCACCGTGGCAGGATTCGAACCAGGGATCTTCGACTACTGTATGGCCAGCGATCCTCTAACCACTAAGCTATGGTGTAGTCGTCATCCAAGCAGCGACCGTTCAACATGTTCTTCAGACTTCGATATGCAATTTCGTTCCGCTTGTGGCCCATGTCATTTTTGACATTTTTTTATTGATGAAAAGAACAGCAGAGTAGTGTAGACGACCATGCATGCATGGGCTGGTGACTTCAGAAGTAATAATTACTGAGTTACATGTAGTTCAGGTAGTTCCCCGTCGAGCACTAAAACCGTTAAAGCGGATCGGGCCCATGCAGTAGGCATTGGCGGATAATGCTCGAAAAAGTGGCAGACTCTGCTCGAAAAGCAGTGAAATTAGCAGAACCATACAAACCTTATGGCGGGCAATTCCTCGAATTCTGCTCCATTTCTTTATCCACATACCAAACATGCATGAAACTTACCAGAAAAAGTGCCGAATGCTGCGGATAATGCCGGTGTAACATAGTACAGCCCCCCCCCCCCCCGAATGTGTCTCCCGGGGGCCGGGGGGACAAATTCTGGGGGGGGGGGGGGGGGGGAGGGGGGACTGTACTATGTTACACCGGCATTTATATCCGCATATGCCTACCATGCAGCCACTGGCTCTGTGGCCCGTGTGGGTGCCGAACAAGCTGTTACAGTGTATGGGGGCGTTCGAATTGTCTTCATCAACTGTTCGAACAAATTAAAAAAAAAAGATTAGTTGTGTGCCAATAGAACGGTTTCTATCTTTTTAGAGTTTTTCAGTATTGCCATGGTGATCATGACGTCCAATCACATCGACCATCTCGACGTACACGACATTTACATGCAGCTATTCCAAACTCTTCGGAACTAATAAATCCGTCTCCCGTCGGATGAGGTTGTGGAACTTGTGGACTTTCAAGGAGTTTCGTTTTTCTGAAGAGGCCAAAAAATCACCTCTTCAGATAAACGAAACTCCTCGTCAAAGAGTCAAAGAGTGACAATTCGAATGCGCCCTTACGGGCCTTAGTGTTAGCATGAGATAATGAATGAACCGTGGTCACACGTCAGTTTCAGTTGGCAGACCTCACCTTTGCACCATGATTCACGGTGATATTGTCATCACTAGAATGGTAGATCTGCTCCTCGTAGATCTACCATCACCACTGCACCAGGCAAAACTTTGCAAGAAAAACGAAATGATCGAAATAGGGCGTTGAAGACGAAACGTCGTTATAACTACAAGTAGTTTGTTGCCAGTTTGTGAAGGACAAAGATCTTGGATATCTAGGCAGATCGAGAAGCATAATGAAACCCTGTTGGAGCTTGGTTCTGCTAGTGTTGGCGGCCTCTTGGCGCATCGCAAGCTCCTCCAATGTCGTTCTCGCCCCCATCGTGGCTGGCAAGCCATGCGCAGCTCTAGTTATCATTCAGGGTGCACAGGTGCCCGCAGAGCGCTACGTGCCGCTAATGGAAGCCATCCAGCGCGCATCCAGCAGCCTCTCGCTCTGGACTGGCGCTCCGGACTTTGAGCTGAACACGCCAGAGCCGCTGGTTGTTGGCAGCGGTATACACAACATTCTCGATGCCATGGCGGCGAAGGGAATGAACCAGAGCCAGTGCGCCATTTTCGTGGGCGGTCACTCGCTAGGTGGAGCACTCGTGCAAACGTGGGTCGTGGACCAAGCACAAACTCCGCAGCAGACCACTCAGGAGCTCACAAATTCCGAGGCAACCCTCGTGGCGGGAATTCCCCTCCGAGGACAGGTCTTGCTGGGAGCGTTTCTGCTGCGTAAGTGGCGCAACACGACCGGGGAGGGCTGGCAGTATCCCGTGAGTACTTTGACCGTGGGCGGTGAGCTGGACGGGCTGTCTCGCATCACACGTCTGGCGGAGTCCTACTGGCATCAGGTGCTGCACCCGTACCCGGGGGCCGGGCCGGACCGGTTCCCCCTGGTCGTCCTGCCCGGGGTCACACACTTCCAGTTTGCCAGCGGGGCGCCCCCGTACACAGTGCGCGAGCGCGACTTCAAGCCGGAAGTGACGCTGGAGGCGGCACAGGGTATGATAGCGTCGGTGGTTGCAAGCTACCTGACCTCTCATACACCGGTCGCCGCTCAGGCAAACATTGCCACCACCGCCAGGCAGCTGGAGGACATGGTGAAAGAAACAGGCGATCTCGTCGAGCCTCTCATCACGGCGCTGGAGATGGAAGGCTTCTATCACTTCAAGCAGCCGTGCTACGACAACCCCGTGTCGGCGGCGTGCACTCAGGGCAACGAGTGGAGTCAGCGCGCGCAGATGATCATGTCCGGGTTGCCGTCGACGACCCCGATCGCCGTCAAAGTCGTGGACAGCTTTCACCCGGTCTATCAGATCAATCCCATACATCTACCGCATATCACCGGGGGCAACTGTTCGTCGCCATCAGAGCCCGCGTGCCGTTTGAACATCACCACGGTAACGCAGAACATCTACACACTCATTGACGACCTGGACACGGCATTCCTTCCGGTAGCCGCGACAACGATGCGCGTCAAGATGAAGTCGCGGCAGGCGATCTTCGAGGCCGTCGGGATCACCCCGGCCGACTTCAACACGACCGACGGCGGCATGGTGTGCAAGCAGATCAATGAGGCGGCGTTCGCCTGGGCACGAGGGCACGCGGCAAACTCAACGCTGGCGCGGTACGATAAACTCGGCCAGCCAATGATATTCGGCGACGATCTGGGTCCGTACAACGCCGGCCCGCTGTGGATCTGGAATGATATGCATTACAGCAGCGAGGAGCCCGGCCCAGCGCTGCTCGTCCAGTCACCGATGATGAAGACGCCCAACAACTACTGGGAGCCGACGGCACGCGGCTTCCACTACTGCAAGCTGCTGTCGCCGGCAAGAGCGATGGAGTGGATCTACGTTGATGGACTGCGCGCTCACGACTCGCTCGCCAATCAGACAATCTTTTAACTTTCTACGTCCCAACATTGACGAGACAAGTTCCGACGATCATCTAACTTTCCAGATCCTCAAAACGAGATCTTTTAGTGAGAGTCTACCTGTAATGTTAGAGGAGAAGGCAGCCGGGACTTCCCGTGTATCTGGTGAAGTAAAATTTGAACAAACAACAACAACAAGGTCCTGGACTCGAGTCTTGGTGGGTCTGGCATTTTTTCTTTTCCGACAAAGTTTACACCCCCGACTAATCCTTTGAAATTTGAACAAGTCTCCCCTGAATCTTTTTTTTAAAGACAACAACAAACTAGACTTTATTGCGTAAGATTGCCCAACCCCTTAGCAAGTGGTACAGTGCAGTTCCTTGATGGCCTTGGTACTTGGCCGTTTGCTCCGACTGATTCTGGTATGGGCCCCGGCCAGTCACATGCAGTAGATTTTCCCACCCGGAAGAGCGTCATTCCCAACCGTTGTGAGGCTGGGACCGGCGTTCCGACTGTTTTTCAACAATCTGGTTCAGCGTATTCTTAGATGATTCACGCTCCTAGATACCCTTCGCACTGGATTGTATACAGTGATGCACATGCACACTATGATTGTACGGTCAGACCTCGCTTATCCGGTCCTCTTTTATCCGGATCCCTCGCCATCCGGAAGGAAATCGTTGGTTACCGACTTACAGCATAATTATTATGCCATGCATGCATACAGTATGTGCATTCGATTATCCCGAGTGCCGACTATCTGGATTTTTTTGTGGAAAACGGATGTGTGCGGTTATGCGAGGTCTGATTGTAGTAGTAGACGGATGTGACAAGGTCGACGTGCCCGGGCTAGCAGCCCCATTCGTTTCACTTATCGCTTGGAGGTGGCTGGCTGATGTATGTATGTGTATGTGTACTTTATTTGAATTCGCAAATCCAAACGAGCACAAATGCTCAATGACAAGGCAGCGAATATGTTATTATGTTACAGGGAAGGAGGGTTGGGGAGAAAGTAAGGAGAACAAAGAGAGAATGGTAGATATCTCAATGAAGAGCGAAGCGTTATCAAACTACAAGCAAGCCAGCGAACGATAAGTCGATAGTTCTGTAACCCGCCTAATAAACTAAGTACTTTTTTCAGGCGTGCAGTGGACTGTCATTAAAACAGAAACAGAAAAATAATAATAATAAGGCAACCATTTTGTTTGTCCAGGGGATGGCCCACGCCTGGTAAAGAGAATAAATAGAGAAAATAAAATAAATAAAAAAATAAAATAAAAAACAAACAAACAAAGTACTAACAGTTACTGCTAACGAGAGTACCGGTACTTGCTACTAACATCGGGAGGATGAAAGGCCCAACCCTGCCCTGCCAGTTACGGACTTACGGGGGTCGCCATGGCAAATAATAATGGTAAACAGTGAAAATCAATCACAGACAGGAAGCTGTCTCAGGGCAAGTTTCTAATCATAACATCAGGAAGATCGGAGGGTATACGGTACGACGGCAGCTTTGAAGCTGCTGAGAGACGACAGTACTCTGACTGCATCCGTTAGGACGTTCCAAAGGGCACTACCTCGGGAGGCAGGGCGAGATCGTCCGGCGCGGGTTCGTGTAGCTGGTAGACGGAGCCCCAGGGCGAGATCCAGGCGCGTCCTACGATCCGCGCAGCGTACGAAGAGCTCCTGGAGGGATGAACTCGCACTGGCGTGTATGCACCTCCAGACAAAGACCAGGACCTTCTGCCGATGTATTTCTCCAATCCTGAACACCTGCATGCGTTCCAGGAGATCACTGGCACGAGAGAACCCCGGCCGGCCATAAACTGCTCTTGCCCCACGGTTTTGTGCTACTTGGAGCCGGTCGGTCTGGGCCTGAGTGAGACCTGGGCTAAACGCAACGGACCCATACAGTAGATCCGGCATGATAGCTGCCTTGAAGAACAGCACACGGCTAGCAAGTGTTAGCGACTTTCGTGTCCGCCACAGAATTTTCTTATTGGCTTTCGTGATGCTCGCATCGACCTGGGGCTGCCATGACATGCGTACATCCAAGGTGATGCCAAGGTAGCGGGCACTGGTGACGCTTGGCACGGGTATGCCATCGCACTTTACCACAACGTTGGGACTCTGGCCATTGGATCCTGCAAAGACAAGGAGCTGATTCTTGGTGGCGTTGAGGATGAGACCACGGGAGGCTAGCCAGCGAGCTAGGTTAGAGACGGCTGTTGTGAGCTCAGAAGAAACGAGGTCAGCGCTGCGGCGGGTGGAAGTCAAGGCTATTATCGTCTGCAAACTGGATTGACATAGTCGGGCAGGTAACAGTCGGTACGTCTCTAGTGTATATGCTGAAGAGCAGCGGCCCCAGGACCGAACCCTGCGGAACACCGCAGGTGCATGTAACAACCCTGCCGAGTCCGGTACCAGTGCGCACTTGCTGTTGGCGACTTGACAGGTAATGTTTGAACCAAGTCAGTGCTCCTCCAGTAACGCCAATGTCAAAAAGGTCCTGGATAAGAATGCTGTGCTTGACTTTGTCGAAGGCTTTCGACATATGTACAGTATTCTGGCGGAAAAGGGATTTCCCAGTGGATCACCAGTGTAATCCAGCTAGACAAAAGCTTCAAACATCATTATCATGTTTGTGACTTTGTGGACCATAGTACCATTTCTTGTCCACAACCAGACAGCAGGCAAGTGTGTACATGTACATGGATAAGGCGACCACCTGTCATAAGAGACCACTGGAACCAGGACAAAGGGATACTATTTCCAGTCAAATGATCCTGGATAAGGAGACCACCTGGCAACAGAGACCACGTTGTGAAGGTCGCTTGAGCAGTCGTCTTAGACAGGTTTCACTGTTCGTACGATAATCGCTTGCCTGTAAATGCCTGCTCAGTGCTCACAGGGTCACCGTCTATATTTGGGAACGATGATTGCTGGGAGGCCGGGACACATGCCTTGTACATGTATGTGCTAGTGCACTGTAAAACCGCAAAGTCTAACGAGTCACAAAGTCTAACGTTTTAACGACTAATTATTTTTCGTTATTTGAAAAAAACCCCGTTATCCCTAGATGTCTGTGAAAAGATGCACATACAGATGGGTGGCCAGGTAGCCATCGTTAAACCTTCTGCACGTACTCGTAATCATGCCAAAAATTACAAAAACGTTATACTTTTTGGTCTTTAGACTTTCCGGTTCAGGCGAATAGCTACCAAGTATGTGGATCCCATCGCACTGGAAGCTTATGTGGCTTGCTGTCTAGTGCCTTTGGACAAGCAGCCAGGCGTTCGGCCTATCGTGATCGGAGAAGTCGTCCGCCGCATTCTGGGCAAAGCCATACTTCAGATTGTTGGCTCGGCAGTAGAGAGTGCTGTTGGCTGTCTGCAGTTATGCGGAGGGCAAGAGTGCGGCGTGGAAGCCGCCATTCATGCGATGAAGACCACCTTCGATGATGACCACACGGAGAGAGTCCTGTTCGCGGATGCAACGAATGCTTCAATCGCTGAAACAGAGCTGTTTGCCTGCGCAATGTTCAGCGGCTATGTACAGAGCTCGCGCCAGCTATCATCAACACATACCGCTCACCAGCTCACCTGTATGTTGGAGGAGAGGTGATCATGTCTTCTGAGAGCACCACTCAAGGAGACCCATTGGCTATGCCAATGTATGCCCTTGGCTCAGTGCCACTGATCCCGGAAACCGCCGCAGCTGGGGCCATGCAGTCCTGGTATGCCGATGACGCAACTTCAGCCGGCGCTCTCCAACGAATGCGCACCTGGTGGTCCATCCTAGTAGATCGAGGCACCAGGTATGGTTACGACATCAACCCGTCAAAAGTCCGTACTCCTCGTGAAGCCATCTTGCGCTAGCAACACACAGAATTGTTTGCCACAGCCGGGGTTAACATCCGGACGGTCGGCTATCGACATCTTGTTGCTGCCCTAGGCTCTGCCCTGTTTTGCAACGGTTACGTGTCCCAGAAGGTTGACACATGGTGCACAGAACTGCAGACCCTCGCCAAACATGCGGCGTCTCAACCTCAGGCTGCTTACGGCCCAGGCTGTCCTTACTCATGGTCTCCGCCATAAGTGGTCACTTCCTTGCGAGGACAATGCCAGCCATCGCGGACCTCCTGCCACCGCTGGAAAACTCCATCAGCCAAGTTTTCCTCCCTGCACTGACTGGTTGTCAGGCCCGGCCCGGCGAGGAAGAACTTGCCGTCCTACCGCTCCCGTGTCGTCATGGTTGATATGGGAATTCTTAAAGGGGAAGTTAAGGCAAAAATTAAAATTTCACCAGTTGTAGTCTTCGGGGTGCTGAGTCGAATGGTCTTGGTCCGAGGAAGCTGAGACGCTCCCTTCCTACTTGAATCCCAATCGAACTCGCGCACTTCCACCGAAACTGGGTGACTGCGCCCTACGAGATGGGGATTTGTATGCAAAATGTCACTAAAAGCGCCATTTCGTTCTTATAAAAGCACGGATGACGGCGATTGGCCCATATGTTGTAGTCTTTGAGGCGCTGAGTCGACTGGTTTTGGTCCGAAAAGGCTGCGATGCAGCGTTCCTCCTTTATTCCCAATAGAACATGGTTGAAGAAGCGGTCACGTGGTCCTGGGTGCCCAAATCACCTGGTCACCACGCCAGCAGGTGACAACTTTCACACCAAGGTTCAACTCGGGTTCAACTCGAGTGACAGGACTGCACCCAAAAAAGGTCAAACAGGCTAGTAAGTTGTACCCTGCAGGCACGGTGACCAGGTGACTGGTGTACGCAGGAGCACGTGACCGCTTCTTCAACCATGTTCGATTGGGAATAAAGGAGGAACGCCGCATCGCAGCCTTTTCGGACCAAAACCAGTCGACTCAGCGTCCCAAAGACTACAACATATGGGCCAATCGCCGTCATCCGTGCTTTTATAAGAACGAAATGGCGCTTTTAGTGACATTTTGCATACAAATCCCCATCTCGTAGGGCGCAGTCACCCAGTTTCGGTGGAAGTGCGCGAGTTCGATTGGGATTCAAGTAGGAAGGGAGCGTCTCAGCTTCCTCGGACCAAGACCATTCGACTCAGCACCCCGAAGACTACAACTGGTGAAATTTTAATTTTTGCCTTAACTTCCCCTTTAACCCAGGGACCCATTTCCAGCAGTACGACACGTCTACGTCTGTCACCAGACCTCTACAAGTCGAGCATTTGCCGGCGGGCCAATCACAGCAGCACCGTACCAGTCTGATAATGACTATACTAGGCAAATGCGGATAATGTAGGGGCTCCCGTAAGAAGACCATAGGTCTGTGGGAAACACCCTAGTAAAATAAATAATAAAAATTGGCAGAATTCGGTACTTTTCTGGTAAGTAAGTTTCATGCATGTTTGGTATGTGGATAAAGAAATGGAGCAGAATTCGAGGAAATTGGCCGTGAAAACAGTCTAATATGGAAAACCAAGAAATCATAACACACCGAAAATGATCCAAGAATTCGAGGAAATGCACGACCGACCGACCGCGATCGTCGACCGGTCGACCTCGGGCTACGCACTGCACTACGCACAAATCGTCAAAATTCAAATCAGCCCTCCGCGAGGCCTCCGTGTTACGTACGTAGTCTACGTGTTATACATACGTCATGCCTGGTGATGTCACGAACTGACCTCATGCTCAGCATGCGTAGCCGTAGGTTTTCTGATATGCGCCTTTCAAAAAGATTGAGTCAAGCTCTATGACTATCTCCTATCCTGGCTCTCACAGTCTCAGTGTACAACTGTTGTCACTTTTGTGAGTTTGTAGTTTTTTTGTTGTGGCAATGGCTATTGTTTGACAGCGTGACAAATTGGCTCGCGATTTCATATGCTGAGAGCTTCTAGTTCTTCTACTATCGCTAGATTTTGGCAGTGGTGAAGTTTCACGTCATTGTCGTCGGCGGATGGTTCTATTTTTTTAATTTCTTGCATTTTGCATCATCCAGGACTCACAGGAGCGAGTGTGTTGTGTGAAAGTTTTCCCGTTGGCTTGATGGGTTTCTCACTCTGGCTCATGAGATAACACTGGACCTACGATTGTACTAAAGAGTAACAGGTTTTTCGCGTTTGGGCCCGGGTGTGATAAATCCCGGCCTTGTTCTGCTACGAATCAGATCTGGAAAGTGCATCTTCTTATTGTAGTATTGACGTGCTACGTGGCATCCAGTTGTTGGATTGTCGCAAGACAGCAGTGCAGTGATGATGGCGGAGATGAGAATGAACAACTTGGGCCGTCGGTCTGTGGAGAATCACCAGCTACTAAATGACTCGTCGTCCGGCTCTGATGTTCAGGAATTTTCGTTGCCGACAAAGCGACCCAGTCAGCCGTAAGTCACACCATGTCTTATAGACTGTCTGTAGCACCCCAACTGTTTTTAGTGTACAGGTACATGTACGCAAATTCACAATAGAGACTGGAAGCTTTTGTACAAATATACACCAGGTACACGCGCGCACTTGGCCACATTGTAGTAATATACATTGCAAAAAATGAGAAAAAATGTAGATGATTGTAGAAATAATTCAATCAGTGGACAATGGTCAGTGTACATGTGCATTGTGCATGACTGTACAGTAATGGTTATTGGTATGCCATGCATCCACTGGCATGTTCCCACATGTTTACTTGGTGGCACGCCATGCATGCACACACACTGTACTGTATTGACAGCTACCCTAACGGGTCACGCCGCCCTCCACCCAAGCATGGGTATGATGAGGGACAGTGGCAACAGAAACAAAAAACAGCAAGCAGAGAGAAATAGCAAGAGAAAAACAGCGATAGTAGTACATCTGGTGTGCAACGTATAGAAAAGAGAGATGACAAGAGATACGCACAAAAAAGGAAACAATAATTATTTGAACCTGTATTATTGCAGTTCCGAAACAATCAACCAGGTGATGGAGTGTGGGCACCCGAAGTTTCACCTGGACTCTACTGGAAGAACATCCCACGCAGGGATATCAGCGACAGGCCAAGCGTAGAAAAACAGCTATGAGGACACATCGTCTAGAAGTCCACCGCGCTCGAACTGAAATTGCAGGATCAAACAATTTCCCACGCGTCGTCAGGCAGCGTAACTCTTCTCCCTGCATCACCATCCATCTCCAGCAACCGTCTCCACTCACAGCTCATGCCTCTGCCACCACTGTACTCCGAGCTTCGCAGTTTGAAACCATTCGGGGGTCAGCTACACCACCGCGAATGGAGAGAAGAGGACGACAACGGTCGTGACAGAAAAGACACTGCCCTGGCGACCGCGTCGCGGAACCCTCGCCCCAGCAAATTCAGAAACACGCCAGGGGCGACTCTGGTGGACCCAGAGCGGCGAGCCACCCCGTGGCCTAAGACCAGTAAGAGGAACGACTGAAAACTCAGATAAAACGGAGCTACAAAACACACACACATACACACACACACACACACACACAACACACACACACCTTGGACCTTGGACGCCCATCGCTAGTGCGATGACAGCGTGCGGACTGAGCAATCTGGAGAGTGATGCTTCAAGTCACCCGCCCGGCGAAATGTTCGTCCACACATGCACTGAAAACTCTTCGCTGGCTCTGGTGGAGGAGGCGAGGACGACGAGACAACTCCACTCTCCCCTGTCTTGTGCCACATCATACCAGTCACTTTCCGGGATCCCCGCCACGGCCACACACACACACCACACACACACACACACAGACACACACACACAGACACAGACACACACACACACACACACACACACACCACGCGCGTGCACACACACACAGAGCCTTGCAGTGACTCTGAATGGGGGAATTAACAGCTTGAGCACTGAAGATGACTACAGCACTGTCTTGTGCAGAAGAATGACCAGGCTAGGATTTCACCAAGCACAGCATACCCATGTATACACGGTGACTCAACTGTGCATAGACTCTGGTACATGAAAATAAGAATGGTCTAGGCTAAGAGGCTACCCCCCCCCCCCCCCCCCCCCCCCCCCAGCACCGAAGAACGACCAGGCTAGGATTTCACCAAGCATAGCATACCCCAGATGTATACACAGTAACTCAACTGTGCATAGACCACAGTACAGTCCTGATCAATGAAATCCAGTCGCGTCACTCGAGTTTGCGCCCTGGCATCATTTCGCAGCCCAGTGTTCGCAGGTCTAGGGCTGCTCAACACCCGGCGTGTACTTGAGTGACACAACTGGATTTCATTGAGCAGTCCTGTACATGAAAATCAGAACGGCGTAGGCTACCCCCCCCCCCCCCCCCCCCCCCCTGTTCTTCGGCGACCGACAGTAGTGTAAGACTGGTCGACTGGGTGAAGCAGGTCTCCGAGAAGACCTCTCTAGAAATCGCTCTGAGCGGCGCACACGTTTGCTACTCCTTTAGAGCAAGAGCAACTACTGCTACTGCGAGTACAACGCATTCTATTTCTACTGATTTTCACGTGTACCTTTTGACTATGCTCTGATGCATTCAAGTAGGGGGTTAAAATTCATCTTTTTAATACGTGCGGCCTTTCCCCACGTTCTTTTACGCGTGGCCTTTCTTTATGTTCTGCTGTGTTGCTGGCTCTTATCTCCATGCTCTTATCTCCATGCTCTTATCTCCATGCTCTTATCTCCATGCTCTTATCTCCATGCTCTTGCTCTCAGGCGGTTCAAGCGGAAACGCTCTGGCAGCATAGGCGCCAGCAATGGCAGCAGCGGTGTTGGTGGCCACCACGACTTCAAGACGGGCAAGGCGTGCCAGGGCACGGACATCCATGGATGCTGCCTTGTGCTATGCATCCTGCTGTTCATCTTCACTGTGATCACATGTGCGTGGCTGTCGTACGTCACCGTGCAGTTGCAGCGCGACGTTGATCGCTTGCACACTACAGGTGAGATCAAGAGTTACTGAGTACATACCGTGTTTTCCGGAGTACAAGCCGCATTGGAGTATAAGCCACACTGGAGTATAAGCCGCACTAGAGTATAGGCCGAACCCCCCCCCCCCCCCCCCCTCCCCATTTTGTTGCCACGAAATACAGACATCCACCCTATTTATCGCCGTTAAGTTGATCATCAGGGTATAATTATAAGCCGCACCCCTTTTTGGGGTAAATTTTGAGTGTTCAAAGTGCGGCTTATACTCCGGAAAATACGGTAACCCCCAAGAGTGTGCAACCGTCTGCACGACCTCTATCCAGTGCTGCGACGGGAGGACTTTACATTCCGGTGACATGGTTCAAGAGGTTACGCTGGCGAAGAGTGCAAAGTGACCACAAGAGAGTTGAACCCAAAGCAGGATTGCGTTCGGCCCTGCATCTATCATGCACAGGGTGCAGACAATGTGTACGAGTTCGTCACGTGATGCGACGTTCTGCGGTTGCAGACCACATAGCTGGAGTTGCACACTCTTGGGGGTTAAGCTGTGTTCCCAACTGGCGCGTGGACGCGGTACGCTTGCGGGTTCATATGTGCCCAAACGCGCGCTCAGGCTTTCACAATACTGTAAGACATTTATATATAACGAGGAAGCAAATCTAACGTTTTAACGGACGACATTTCTTCGTTATAATAAGATCCGTTGAAGCCGCACTGCTTCATATATGCTGTGTGTGGATATGGCAGAATACTGCAAGATCGTTAACATATCTTCTCGTTAACCTATGAATTTTGGACAATCGTTAAATTTGCGACTCGTTATAATAACATGTCTTACAGTAAACAGCAATTCGACTCGTATTTAGGACGTGTGACGCCTTCGGGTACTAATTTTTTGACCCCGCCAGTGAAAGTGATTGGCATGTACGCTGGTACGCGCCTGATACGCGCTGAAAATTCCAACATGTTGGAATTTCCATTTCGGCGCGTCTCCGTACGCATGGCGACCCAAAAGCCAGCAAAATACGCACTAACGCGTTGTTTCACGCGTACACGCGCCAGTTGTGAACACAGCTTTACACACTATGGGTGAGATGAAGTTTTCAATTTCTGCCCGATGATTGCTTTTGCGTGCGACTCCAGTTGCAGTTGATGCCTCGTTCTAAACCAGGCCTAATCTTCCCTTGTCAGAGTGTTCAAACTGACAAGTCAGTGAGCTCGGGGTAGCTGACTGAAAACTCTCCACTTACGGGAGAATTGTGGTAATGTTGTGTCCTTTATAAGTTGATATACAGTCAAACCTCTTTAGGACGAACATCAAGGGACCGATGATATTTGTTCGCAATAACGGGAGTTCTTCTTATCCATATGTTTTACCCAGTAAATACACAGGGTTTTATCCCATACAGTTACGAATACTAGTTCCTCTTAGGCAAACATTTGTCTTATCAGTGTTCTTCCTAACCAGATTTCACTGTACATGTATCCTGGACGCGCTCGCCTAATTCTCATGTGTGCAATGGCATTGTAGGTGGCTGACTGTTGAGGTGTCGGAGTTGTTGCCATCGGATCACACAGCCAGGATATTGAGTTTGTGTGTGTGTGTGTGTGTGTGTGTGTGTGTGTGTGTGTGTGTGTGTGTGTGTGCGTGTGGGTGGGTGTGCGCACGCGCGTGCGGGCGTGTGTGTGTGTGTGTGTGTGTGCATATTGTGTGTTTCTTGTATAGTTGATGAACATCGTGGTCTGATGAAGAAGCTGAGTGATGCAGACTCACGGATGACCACGCTGTTGAACATGTCCTTAACCAGGCTGAATGCCAGCGTAAGTGAAGCAATGTGTGTGTGCACGTGTGTTTGTACGTGTGTGTGTGCATGTGTGTGTGTGTTTGTTTGTGTGTGTGTGTGTGTCTGCACATGTGTGTGTCTGCACATGTGTGTGTCTGCACATGTGTGTGTGTGTGTGTGTTTGTGTGTGTTTATGTGTGTTTGTGTGTGCGCACATGTGTGTGTGTGTGTGTGTGTGTGTGTGTGTGTGTGTGTGTGTGTGTGTGTGTGTGTGTGTGTGTGTGTGTGTGTGTGTGTGTGCAAGCTGTTGAATGGTGTAATCCCAGCACAAGTTGCTATGTCTAACATAGCTGTTCGCTATCATCGCTTCCGCGATGGGCATGTCTGAGGTCTGAGGTGTGTGTGTGTGTGTGTGTGTGTGTGTGTGTGTGTGTGTGTGTGTGTGTGTGTGTGTGCTGCTACTGCTGCTTATTTTTACACCCTGTAGTCCCCCAAATACCGGTATGGCAAATGCCTGGCAAGAAGCGTGTGGATTGTGCCTCACACATTCATCCTTGTACTGTAGCTATTGGAACTAGTGTATGTATGATCAAGGACATGCTACGGTCACTACGGTATTCACCCTACAACTACTGTTAAGCATGTGATTTTAGGCGTGTTAAAATTTCGGTATCAGTGACCTGCCAGGTTTCAGGTGTAATTTAGAATTAGGTGACCAGCCTACCCTTCACATGCTGTGTGTATTCTAGTGGCTTTTAGGTGTAATCTAAATTTTGGTGCTGGTTTTCACTACCGAAGTCACCGAAGCTAAAGTCACACCGGAAATATCTTACAGTGTTTGTAGATGATCTACCCGGGAGAATCAATAAAAAGCACTCACAGGGCTGCCACACTTGGAGGGAGAAAAATCTGACGGGGGTCCGGGGGTGTTCGCCGGAGAATTTTTTAGGAAATGGCTTGCTGTTGGGGCCCAAGAACACATTTTTAACTGTCCACACATATGCAAGCACGGGTGCATTTTTACAGCTACATATACATGTACATGTACAACGACCGGCCAAACGCGACCTGGCAGCGCCGAATGGCCAACTGAACTAAAAAGCGCTCAAAATAAAATAATCGGTTGTCCCTCTTTGGGAACAAAATCGATACGTTTGTCCGACGGGCGATCAAAAATCGGAGCAAGTGGCAGCCCTGCACTCATCTGGGCCCTAACATTTTGAAATCGGTCAGAGGAGCCACCCCAACCTCACAAGTAACTTGTACTTCAGGTGGCTGACCGTGCCGCCCGAAAAAACCTTCCGACACCCCTGCGTGATTGTCCCTCCTTGTCGGTGCTTCACAGTCCGTGAAATAACTTTCGGACATCGGACATTTTCCGATCGTTTTTGGCCGTTGTCCGGGCGAAATATCCGTGCGGTGGACAACGTGTCCGATCAATTTGAGACGAAAAATATCATAAAAGTGACTCCCTGTACAGCTGTGCACGCACACTTGCGTTGCAATAAGAAGTGGCGAGTTTAGTTAGGGAAGAGAAAAAGTGGCCACGATGGCCCTCCTCCTGGCAAGTTGCTCCACGCTGTGCACGTGGTCGCTTGTGATAAGTGAAATGCTGAATGCTACAAGGACCTTCCGGCATCCGTTTGGTTGGAGTATGAGAGATGCAAAGGGGTGAAGTGCTTAGATGCACGGTTTGTGTGCGGTTCGCCGAGGAAATTCGCTTGTCCAAAATGTTCTCGCAGTCCTTCATCGTTGGGTCGAGAAATTTGATAATGCTGCCTTTCAAAGACATGTGTGGCAACATGGTATGTCCGGGCATGTCCGACCATTGGAAGAAGTGTCAGGATATTTGGTCAGAACGACCATGATTTCTTATCGCATGGCCTGCTTCATGATTCATTTGTGTTGAAATTCTTGTTTTTGTTTTTGTTCGTGTGTGTGTGTTTGTGTGTGTGTGTGTGTGTGTGTGTGTGTGTGTTGTGTGTTGTAGGAGATGTCTAATAGTGTACTCCGCAGACAGCTGGATTCTGTTCATAACACCACCGGTCGTGCAACACTGCTCTATACCTCTATCAAGGCGTCTCTCAAGGCGGTAAGTTGTGCTCGTGTGTGTGTGTGTGTGTGCGTGTGCGCGTGCGTACGTGCGTGTGGGTGCCGTGCGCGCGTTCGTGTGTGTGTTGGGGATTCACTGGCCACAAAAAGTCACTTCATAGCTGTGTGGTGTAGACCAGGCGGAATAGTGGCAGTCAGTTTTTCAGCCTTGCAAGATGTAGAATGGTGCAATCCCAGCACAAGTTGGTATGGCTTCTGCTGTAGCATCGCTATCATCGCCTCTGGCGATGGGCGTCAAATGGTGTGGTGTAGAAAAGGCAAACGTTAGTGGCGATCGATTCTTCAGCCTTGCAAGCCTTTGAATGGTGTAATCCCAGTGCAAGCTGCTATGCCTAACATAGCGTGTTTTCTCTATCATGGCTTCGATGGGCATGTGGAAGTGGAAGTGTGCGTGCATGCGGGGGTTGTGCTCCCACGTATGTATGTATGCATGCACGTGTGCGCTCGCACGTATACTCATGCGGGCGTGTTTTTTTTTGTGACTGTGCATATCTAACTTATTATGGATATGGTATCACGGTGAAACTCCCCAGATCCGGCCGTCCCTAATCCGGGCACGTCCGTCTTTCCGGTCACCTTTCTCACCCATCTAGTCACTAAAATAGGCTTAAATAGCTTGCAGGCAACCTGCCTACACTCCAGAGAGCAGTGCATGTCACGTGAAATGCACTGCTCTCTGGAGTGTAGACAGGTTGCCTGCAAACTATTCAAGTGCAATGAAGCTGCGTGAAGCGTCCTTCAAAATTTTAAAATAGGCTTTCTAGCAAAAAATGGTTCCAAAAACTATTGATTCGCATAAAATATGTTTACTTGCCTGCAACAAGTATGCCAGTTCTGAATTACGGGCAATTCCTAGTGGCGGGCAGGGCTTGGTCCCAACTTGCCCGGATCTGGGGAGTTTTACTGTGCGTGAATGGTGCAGTCGTGATGTTTTAAGGCCCTTCGCGCACGCCATACTGGACCGTACATGTGCGAACGACCACAACTTCCGTTTCCTTCAATATTTCTTGAAGAAATTTTCACCACGTCTTGATGGAATAACATACAGCAGATCAATAGCACTCTGAATGAAACTAAACTAAAGAAAGTTGGAACATTTGACAACAAAAGGATAATTATCGCACAACGGACAAGAGCTAAACGGTGCGGAATTTTATCAGAATGTGGCTCATCAGAATCATCTCTTTCAGCCTTAGATATTTAGATTACAGGTACACGCAGTGCGTTTGCCTAATATCACACAGTCCTAAACATCAGTGGCAGTGGTACAGCTCTCACATGCTGCACTACCGCACATGAGCAGTTACCTCACGAATGGAATGGGCAGAATATGCACGCAGGATTGAAGAAATCTCCTGCCCATAGGCAAACGCACAAGCTGACATCACACAGATTTCAAAATGTATACTTTCGCATGTCCATTCTGTACAAGTGAGCCAGGAAACTGCGCGGAGTGGCAACAAACCACTAAAAATGGCGAAAATTCAGGGTATATTTAGGGTATATTCAGGGTATGTTCAGCACTTTTCATACAGCACCATCACGATGCAGGCAGATAGCTGCACTAAAACTTGCTCGGTCCATAAGTATCTCCTTCCTCTTCAATAGTGGTCTCCTCCCAGCCCTTCTTTCGCCTTCTTCTCTTCTTTCTCTTCTCCTTCTCTTCTGCTGAACCTTTGCGATCGGCTTTGCTGATGCGGGTGAAATCCTAATCTTGGCATGCTTTGTGGGTCAGCACGCCAGGTACACAGTCTGCTTCCAGAAGCACACTCTCCACAGCCAGTGCACCATCATTGAAGTGGGCAACTGCAAGGCTGGCAGCGAACCGGACAACATCAGCGCCACAGAAGCTTTCCTTCTGGCACATATCCCAGATGCTGTTGAAGCTTTCATTCGCATTCTGCGTGGCTCCGAGGAGGCATCTCTTGAGAAGCTTGCGCTCTGTCAAGCGGAGATACAGTGGCTTGACGACGTCAAACACGGCCTTGGGGAGAGTGTGGCGATAGGTGTACTCATCCCTGACTCCAGCCTGCACCAACTGCCACTTGCACCAACTGTCAGGACCGGTGGGGCAAAACTGGTGCTCGGATTGTCGTCCGACGAACACCAGTGCATAAGGCCGCTCCAGATAGCCCGGGCCATACCTTGGATGTCTTGGCTGTGCTCTCTCACTGCCCATCCATAGAACGTCTGGAGAGTGTCAATGGCTTTGTCGGTGAGCCGGCCTTTCCCAGACAACGCCTTGCCGTCTGACAATTTCGTACCCTTCATCGTCTTCTTCAGCTCCCGCAAGCCCGTGCCGATGCGTTTCTGTACATGTCCAATGCATTCCTCAATTTCATTGGCTACACCATCGTACGGGTCAGCTTCAACGACAGAATTGAATGCCTTACTGTCGCCATCTCCAATGTACGTTGTATACCGGAGACCACGATCAGCAACAGAGCGACTCCATATGATGACAGCTGCCTCGGTCTCCATGGCTGGTGCGGATCGCGCTGTATTCACTCCACAGGTGTGGGTACCTTTCCAGGCAGTGAAATCAGCTGCACTAATTCTCTCGTTCCACATGACACATTCCTGGCAGTACTTGCTGCTCACGTGTATGTCCAGTACACGGCCTGTTCTCCACGATATACAGGCAAAGACACCGTAGAGAGGCGTATAGCCGCGCCTCATCCAGGTGCCATCGCAAGTTACCGCCACGGTGGCGCAACCATTCAGCACCTTCACCTTGTCAGCAGCATTGACCATGCTCTTATGAGCCACAGTGGCTGCAGCGATCACGAGCGCTTCCTGATGACGGGTGTACTTAGGCATGTGTGTTCACAGGGCTGGGCATGTCCATGGTTCCGCAGAACTTATTCAGAGCGGCACGGCACGTCCCTTGCCCATTCTTCGCGTGGCTAACCCTGATCGCCGGTTGATGTCAAAGAACCGCTTCTCTTTCAAGCATAGGTTAAATCTCCAACTGTGACTGCATAGTACATTGTCGCACTGCACGTGCACCACCGATGCGAGGCCAACGGCGCAGCAGTCAACAATATTTATTTTTCCAGATTTGCACTCGCTACATACAGTGGCCACGTCCAGAAGCTCCTGAAGACATTTCAGGTACACAATTCTGTTGCCGCTCCGCAAGCAATCCTCTTCTATCTCTTTTCCAGATCCCTCAGACGCCTCAGTATCGTCGTCCTCAGAACTGTTTGGGTTCGAGTTCACATCGGAGCTGTCGCTGCTGTCAAAGCTTTCATCAGCTAAATAGGCGGGCTTCCTGCTCAACTTTTGCGTGGACGCGCTCTTCTCAGTCGCTTCAACATCACTGGCGACCTCAGGAACCTCAACGACATCGTCGACTTCAGCAGCAGCTGGCTTTGGACCGAAATATTTCCTTTTCTGTCGTTTAGAACGTCCACTCGAGCTCGTTCTTCGGTTCCCCATTGTTCAAATTTCAAATTATTTGTTCTCAAGGCAGAAAGCTGTTCAGCGCTTCTCCTTGTATGCCATGGTATCCAGTAGCAGCGATTTCAAGTCAAAAACTCGCTCGTAGTACGCGGTTTCAGTGAAAATCACGGACTGCATGGAGTGCAAAATTGTACAAATTTTCGATCCGTGCGTACTCATTTTCATTTGAATTGTTGAACTTGAAACGGTCGTAACTTTGGAACCAGTAGTCCGTTTCACCAAAATTTTTGTTTCTACACCCTATAGGGTCCGCTGGGCTAGTTGGATACCGAAAACAGCCAGAATTGAAACTTTCAATTTTTGAGTATCTGAAGGGTCATTCCCCCCTTTTTAAGGACGATGTCCCTGATGTGCGTGTTTGTGTACATGTATGTGCCGCGTCTTTGTGCTGTATAGTCGTTCGGAGCTGTGAGTGCATAGTCCACCGAGAGAGTCAGTGTGCTGGAAAGCCAGTGGATTGGCGAAAAGGGGCTCAGCATGCAAAGGGTTAAGGACAATGTCCCTGATGTGTGTGTTTGTGTACATGTGTATATGCGTCTTTGTGCTGTATAGTCTTCGGCAGCTAGCGGGCAAGCTCTACAGGGTCTGGCGGACGTACAGAACGAAGTGACTCTGATGGGGTCCGACGTGAAGGCCACCAAGGCCGATGTTGACAGCCTGAAAGCTGCCGTCGGTCCGTCTCCCGACCTGAACAGTGAGTTGACCGAGGTGCTATGAATCATGTCGTTTTCAATTCTTGATGTGATCATTCATGTTTTTGAGCTGGTCTGTCTACTTTGGGTTGAATCGTTGGCTTCTGAGTTTCTGTGATTGTGCGCTGATGCACGAACTTTATTTTCTTGTTACGCTGATTCACGCGTAACGATTGCATACGCCCATTCATATATAAACTCACTTAGGTTTGAAACTCGGATGTTGAGCCATAAATAAATGTAAAAGAGAAAAGGACATATCGTATCCATATGTCCTTTTCTCTTTTACTTAGGTTTCTTGTTTCTTTGCCTGGTTTTTCATGATTTTGTGTCGTTTCGAGAGTTAGAAATTTTGCCGAATTTAGAATCACTGAGTGTACAGTTGTGCTGATGCGAAACCAAGTTTCGGCCGTCTTCTGAACCGAACCCGTCCGAAGTCGGGTTTGGAAAGGCCTGCACTCACCCCCACCGTTAGGTGCTGCATCTGCTGCTAGGGTTTTGCCTAGGGGTCAAAGGGGTGTACCGGTTACCCGGGTACCCGGCCGTTAGTCTCAGGTACCGTTAGTAAAAGGGTACCCGTTTGGATTTTGATGAACCTGTTAGTACGGAGCAACACTGCTGGGATTGTGTATTCCAGGCGGGAGTCAATTATTTACAACTCCACGCTGGATGTTTGCATTGTTGTTGCATTTTCGCACCTATTAGATCTACTCCTGTGACTATCAGACACCAATCGATTTGCGAATGACAATGTGATATCAAAATGCAACCCGAGGACAGATGAATTAAAATCTTGATTTATGTGAAAATTGCGCAAAAAATTAAACATGGCTACTAAAGTTAACCCGCCCGTTAACAAAATTACCCGTTCGTTAGTTAAAGGTACACCCGTTTGACTTCTAGTTTTGCCGGGTGTTAGCGGCCGTTGTGAGTTCCCCTTGGGAACGGACACGATAATCTACTTTACCTACACCTGAATTATTTGCGAACTTCGTGTGGTTTCCATGGTGGCCATTAATTTTGGTGTTGTGTGTGTCTGTGTGTACATAGGTATACCAGCTGAAGGTGAGCCAGGCCTGCAGCAACAAGTGCACTATCTCATGAGGAATTATACCTGGGTGCTCTCACAAGTTGCACGGGCGAAGAACAGTGTGCACGCAGCGCAGCAAGCGTTTGACACCAAGAACGCCGACCTGGTGTCTGTGCAGAGGCGCCTCGCGGTGCTTGAAGGTGATTCCGAGTCCACGATGGGGCAGGTCAAGAAACACCACTACAATATCACGCTACTGAAGGTGAGCATAAGGGTGTGTGTGTGTGTGTGTGTGTGTGTGTGTGTGTGTGTGTGTGTCTCTCTCTCTCTCTCTCTCTCTCTCTCTCTCTCTCTCCTTACTATCTCATAGTTTGGTTGTCAGGATGAAACCATTCCCAACTTCAGCATACCTCAACTCCACTGTATTCTGTCATTTAATTCTTCTTGACTTCAGGCATCATTGAGAGATCTCCACTACCTGCTGAATCTCACCAGTGTGCCAGTAGCCGTGCAGTCAGACAATAGAACAGCCACATCATCACTGCCCGCATCCCTGGTCGATCTTGGTCTCTTCGGGAACAGCTCGGTTGTCGAGGCAATCGTTGCCCTTGCCAACATGGTGATGCTTCACCATCATCATGGAAACGCCACTGTGAGTTGGATGCGATCACCGGGTCATTGTGTTTGTAGTGTGTGTGTGTGTTGGGGGGGGGGGGGGGGGGGGGGGTATAGGCTGAGGCTATTCTTGTGGCACACACACACCACACACACGCACGCGCTGGCGAAAATCTCGGCCGCCGTGGCACAGGTTTCGGCGACTGTATGGTGTTACAGGCCATTCTCCACTTTTTCTGATCACAAACACAATCGCGCGCGCGTGTGTGTGTGTGTGTATGCATCCGCGCATGCGTCTGTTCACATGTACTTGTGTGCGCGGGTATGCGTGCGTGCCCGTTTCTCACCTGTTTCTTTCTTGGGATGTTAGGAGTCGCCCATCGCTAACAACACGTCTGCCATGATTGCTAAGATGGATCAATCGATGGCGACTATGCAAACTCATGTCAACAGACTGCTGGAGACACAAGCGTCATCCACGGCGCCTTCACGTCATTCCCAGTGCTCATGCGACGCTATCACCCTGGAGGGATTGCTTGACAAGGCCAACGTGACGGCAATGGTTGCGCGTGTGGTAACACTCGCCACCTCCGCCGTGCCGTTGAACACGTCGTCGGAGCTCGGTGGCGTGATTCCTGAGCTGCTGGCGTTGATACCGGACCTGGCCAGCAGCCACTCGGCATCGTCTCTGTCGCGCCTGCTGACCAAGTACGCCCAGCTGCTGCAGCGTGCGGCTGGCTGGCTAGCGCACACGCAACCCTCCAGTACCGCTCAGCCGTCGGCCTTGGGCAAGGCTAGCACTAATACAGTTGCTGTGAGTTCCAGCCCGTCCTTGGCCAAGGCTACTACTGATATTCTTGATACACTGAGCGAGGAGACCGCCCCAAGACCAGCAGTGGGTGGTGAAACAGTGTCAGCGCCTTCTGCAGGTGCAGCTAGTCCCCCAAGCCATGACAGCTCCTCACCAGCCGCTCCCAGTGCAGTAACGAGCGTAGCATCCGAAGCCGCGGCCGTAAATACCGCCGGTGCCGACGCCATCTCCCAGTCGACGGCACCTTCAGCTCCTTCCTCTACGGATGCCGCAGTACCAGCGGAGACTCTGGACAACTCTGTGGCGGTTGCCACTGGCCCCGTGGAAACTGTGGACGAACTGGCGACGCTAAGTACCGGACCCAGTGCTCCAGCAACGACTGAGCCGGAGCCAAGTCAGACGACACCTGTTGCGAGCGGTATCGATGCTGCTACTACTACTTTAGCCGTACCGGAGGAGAGCGTCACGTTTGCGGTTACGTCCTCCGGCGCGTCTGTGTCCGCCTCGTCGTCGTCTCCCTCTGCTGCAGCTACTGCTACGGAGTCTGCGGAGCTGCCCGCGTAGGCTTCTGCTTCGGACGTATTGATTGTGGACGAGTGTCTCTCACCTTGCTGCAGTTCTTTGATTGTGGCTAGTGGTCGTGGTGCTGCTGCTGCTGCTGCACCAACATGCTCTGCTTGAGGTGTTATCTCTTTTTTTAAAGAAAATTCTGCTATGGCGGAGAAAATCCTTGGTGGCGGCATCTTGATTGCCTTGTGTTGCTTGAATGGTCAAAGAAGGCGGGCGTCATTTCAATCCTGCACCGGTTTCTCCCTGCTACGTCTGAATTCTGCTGGTGCGCCTTCTAACTTCTGAACCCGGTCGACGTCGCTATGGTTGTATCAGCTCGCTAATGGGGTTCACGGATTCGGAATGCCGCTGAGGCTGCTCTCTCGCAAGCTCGTTCTGTTATGGATGACAGAGGCCTGGCGGCCTCGTGGAGTTTGTCTTGCTCTCCGTAGCACACTATCACGTCTACTAGTCAGCATCTGTTTCTGCTGGTCATCGTGTCTAGCGGCAACAAAAAACCTGGAGGAAAAATCGGCTTCAGACGTTGATCTACGTGAGGTTGTCGGATACTTTGTGCGTCCACGCTTCCAGGTCGCATGTGTGTGTGTGTGTGTGTGTGTGTGTGTGTCGCGCGCGTGCATGCGTGCGTTGAGTGCATGACATTCTGCTGGGCGAGCACGGATGTGTTCCACAACATCACTCTTCCGTCACTCAGATTGATAATATTGACACTCACCGGAAAATCCTATAGAAATTCTGTACTAATCTGTTGCTGCTGCTATTCTTGGTGCGCAGCTGACTGTCTCTCTTCCATTCGTAACACGTGATTGTCACCATGGGCATGCAATGCTGATAAATCTGATACTTATTTTCATCTCCCTGTTTGAAGTTGCAATGCGGTCGGCCGCATGACGAAGAGTGGCTGCCGATAACCATTTTTATTCTAGACAATGACGGTCGGAGTAGACACCCGCACATATTTTACGCACAAGTGCACACACAAACACACACACGCACACACACACACACACACACACACACACACACACACACACACACACGGATACACGCACATAGCCCAGCATATTATCATCATCACCTTCATCATCATCTTTTCACACAAACACACAAACACAGCCCTAGAAGTAATTTTCTTTTCCGGTTTGGTTTTAGCGTTTGTTTACGGTGTTTGCGCCGTTTGCTTTCTTCTTCTGCGTTGCTCGCCTGACTAACGGCTACGCTCGCACTGCTGCCACTGGCCGAGTTGCCACTCTGTGCCGTAAGAACGGTGCCGAGCTGTCCATTGGCCTCAGCCATGGCAGCCCTGCTGCTTTGTATAGTTTTTTAAATGCAGGCGGCGGTGCACTGCAGCAGCACACGTTGTAACGCTGTCGCAGCAGTGTCTCGAGACTGCTGTGAAATCCACTGTGGTCAGCTCTCGAGCTGCATGCTTGTGTTGGACAGGCCATGCAGGTACACCATTCTCTGGTCATGTGCACAGCTCTCTCTCTCGCACACTTGCTCTTTCTTTAAAATTTTAAAAATCCCCGCCGCTCCGGCTTCTTTGCTTCGTTTACCTGTGCTATTTTGACCATGTTGGAACTACCTGCAAGGAATAATCACTACGCTCTCGCTTGATACCGGAGCAGCTAGTTTTTTTTATCGTCTCTGTTTTGTTGCAATGCTGGCAACCACTCTTGACCACTAGATTGCTATTTTTTATCCTCAGTTTATCCTCTCCCCCCCCCCCCCCCCCCCCCCCCCTACTGCTAGCCAGTGCCGGTGCGCGGTTTGCCTGCTGATCTCCTTGTGTGCGCGTTGCTGTCTTGATGAGATTGTCATGGCAACGCGTGCGCTCTGCTGACTTCAAATGTTGCTGATATCCGTTCGGAGTTTTCTAACATGTGCGATACCTGTGTACCCGGAAGTACTGGCATGTCGGTCTTAGTGCCAAGTTTGTATGTATTGTTCAACTTTTGCCGCGTTTTTTTGGAGAAAAGCTGAAGCTGGTCGAGGGGACTGCTCTGGTACTATACGGCAACCCCGTGTCTGAGAGGACCATAGTACAAGCCTACGACGTACGGTTTTGAATGAAGAGCTGGCAAGCAAAAGTTAGCAAAAGTTGAAGCTGCAAAACACATGCTAAGCGCCAACATAGACTAACATTGAGATTCAGGTACGAACTGGAAGCAATCAGTGAGCGTATTCTGATTTGGGGTCATACTGAAAGTTGACAAAAATGGATTTTAGTGGGTATTACGTACGTACCACGTGCAAGGGTATGTTCGATTGGTAGGATCCGGATCCAGATCTCAGATCCGTCGGATCCTTCAGAGTCAACTGAACACTTTATTTTGGACCTTGACTGTTGCCATGTTGACGAAGTAATAAAATACCGCTCGCAGGTCGCGGAAGTCGTACTCATCGCGCATGCGCTCGCATCGTACGAAAAGTCGACAATTTTAAAAGGGAATCTCGATCCACTCCACGTGTGTGCATACCACAATGTGTACAAAAATGATTTTTACCCGCCATATACGCACAAAGGTCACATTTGGATCCGTTGGATCCGGTCAACCCTGCCCCCCCCCGAGGTGGGTTGACCGGATCCGGATTCGACCAATCGAAAAGGTGCGAATCCGGTTGATCTGGATCCCGATCCTACCAATCGAACATGCCCCAAGTCTTGAAAATTTAATGTTTGTTCTTCTTCTTGACTGTAGTCAAATCACCCTAGAATACTGGGGATAATGCTTTGCCGTTCTGTAAGAAGTCGGCATTGCCTGTCTTCACCCTCCGAAGCTGTTGATGATAGATGGTGTGTGTGTGTGTGTGTGTGTGTGTGTTTGGAGAGAGAGAGAGAGAGAGAGGAGAGAGAGAGAGAGAGAGAGAGAGAGAGAGAGAGGAGAGAGAGAGAGAGAGAGAGAGAGAGAGAGAGAGAGAGAGAGAGAGAGAGAGAGAGAGAGAGAGAGAGAGAGAGAGAGAGAGAGAGAGAGAGAGAGAGAGAGAGAGAGAGAGAGAGAGAGAGAGAGAGAGAGAGAGAGAGAGAGAGAGAGAGAGAGAGAGAGAGACAGACCGAGAGAAACAGAGATGGAGACAGAGAGATGTAGACAGTTCTACATTAAAAAAATTAATAAGAACGTCGCAGGCTATGACTTTGAACCCGGCTCCCAGTTCTTCAGCACCTGGCAGTTAGTATACATGACCCTAATGCTGCTCCCCCCTCCACCGCAGCACAAAAGGCAGCACACGGACCAATAGTACAAAGGTTAAGATGCACGTTAATTCTGACGTGACGCGCAATTTCACGTCAAATTTGGAGTAAAACTCCAAATTTGGACGTGAGCTGCAAGTCACTCGCGTTGTTTTCAAAATAACGCGAGCTGAACTTTCGCGTTACGTCGGAAACAACGTGCATCTTTTAAAACCTCTTTAATAATAATTCATTATAGATTGCGTTCACTGTGGCGTGGGCAGTGTTGCGAATAGGACTGGTGAGTGCTTGACAAGTTGAAGTGAACGGGAGCAAGTTTACTAGGAAGTAGGAGAGCTAAACGACTCTATACCTACCGCGTCTTTTCCAGCATCCACTACACTATGGTATAGCTTCGGCTGTGGTCAAGGTGTGTCTCAAGGTGTGCTCAGAGTGTGCTCAGGGTGTGCTCAGAGCCTGCAGCAAAATGAGCAGCCTCGCAAACAGTCGAGAATACGCGGCAGTAACAATACAGTCATAATAATTATTATAGTAAACCGTCTGCACGTCTGGGGCATGATTTGTAGGCATGTGTGATAGCTCTACTGTGGCGGAATCTTTAACTTTACACCATTATGTGTGTGTATGTGTGTGTGTGTGTGCGTGCGTGTGTGTGTGCGTGCGTGTGTGTGTGCGTGCGTGCGTGTGTGTGCGTGCGTGCGTGTGTGTGTGTGTGTTCAATAGTGCGTGTGTGTGTGTGTGTGTGTGTGTGTGTGTGTGTGTGTGTGTGTGTGTGTGTGTGTGTGTGTTCAATGACTGTATAACTTAGTGCGGGCTCAAGGCTAGGTCGTGGTCAAGAGTTTGCACATAGAACGATGTCATAGGAAATAAACTGTGTCACCTCACGTGTATACTCTGGGGCTGGGAGGGGGTGACTTTTGTAAGGGCTATGCCTTGATCAGTACAGAGACTACAGACTAATACTGTGTGAGTACTGTATTGTTCTCGATCTTGATCTTGTCTATCTAGCGGTCTCTCGTCATCCTTGGGGGATGATTAGGTGTGTCAATGATCGTTCGTGAGGCTTGATGCCGATGGCGTAATCCATGATTGCAATACAATGTGCCATGGGGGCTTTGATGCTGATGACGTAATTGATGACGTAATTGATGACGTAATTGTAGTCCAGTGTGGTGTGTGTGTGGGG
>NC_088649.1:8482826-8492367 GCF_964019385.1 Sycon ciliatum | reverse complement strand
AATCCCGTAGAATCCCGTAGAACCTAATGGGTGTTGAATGTGCAGGACCCTATTGTGTTTTCTGCTATTTCCACTAAGAAATGGGCGCTGAAGGCATTTCAAACGAAAATCGTTTTCTGACAAAGACCTAGCTAGTCCTTTTTTGTCAGAAAACGATTTTCGTTTGAAATGCCTTCAGCGCCATTTCTTAGTGGAAATAGCAGAAAACCACAATAGGGTCCTGCACATTGAGAAACACCCATTCTGTTTACGGGATACTACGGGATTTCGTGCATCTGTACAACGCGCAAAAGGCTTATGCTGCTCCCCCTCAGGGTGTGCTCAGAGTGTGCTCAGGGTGTGCTCAGAGCCTGCAGCAAAATGAGCAGCCTCGCAAACAGTCGAGAATACGCGGCAGTAACAATACAGTCATAATAATTATTATAGTAAAACGTCTGCACGTCTGGAGCATGATTTGTAGGCATGTGTGATAGCTCTACTGTGGCGGAATCTTTAACTTTACACCATTATGTGTGTGTATGTGTGTGTGCGTGCGTGCGTGTGTGTGTGCATGCGTGCGTGCGTGTGTGTGTGTGTGTGTTCAATAGTGCGTGTGTGTGTGTGTGTGTGTGTGTGTGTGTGTGTGTGTGTGTGTGTGTGTGTGTGTGTGTGTGTTCAATGACTGTATAACTTAGTGCGGGCTCAAGGCTAGGTCGTGGTCAAGAGTTTGCACATAGGACGATGTCATAGGAAATAAACTGTGCCACCTCACGTGTATACTTTAAGGTTGGGGACGGGGTGGCTGCTGTAAAGGTCATTCCTTGATCAGTACAGACTAATACTATGTGAGTATTGTTTTCGATCCTGTCTGTCTATCTAGCGGTCTCCAGTCGTCCTTGGGTGATGATTAGGTGTGTCAATGATCGTTCGTGAGGCTTGATGCCGATGACGTAATCCATAATTGCAATACAATGTGCCAAGGGGGCTTTGATGCTGATGACGTAATTGATGATGTAATTGTAGTCCAGTGTGGTGTGTGTGTGGGGGGGGGGGGGGGGGCTGTACTGTAATTCGTTTGGAACGATATTAGTGTCCTTGGTTCCAGTGATGAGGTCGTACTGCCGATGCATGACGAAAGCTGAAAAGAGGCGAAATATCCCAGATCGGGTTACAGATCAGCATCGCCGGCTCTGCTGAAAACTGAGCTTGCCATTACGCTGAAATTTCCGTGTTGTTTTGATCTTGTCTCCTGTTTCCGCCTGCTCCACGGTTCTTCCAGAACTTGAGCTTGAAGAAGGGAACGGTTTTCGTCTTCTTCGGTCCCTTGACGATCAGGATGTTTCGGCCGGACGCAGACGGAACATAGGAGAATCCGGGCTGCGCGAGCTTCTTCGCCAGCCCGTTGGTCAGGGCGTGGCGCGACGACAAGTCCGGGTGCTGCGGCAGCGAGAACAAGGCCAGTTTGGCGTCTTTGTTTGGCGTTGTCATGGCGCCGTGGTTGGCGGGGGCGACGAGCGCCGCCGGCGATGGCGGAACTGTCAGGCCGCGGCGTCGCCGTAGCGACGAGGGAGCCGATTTGCCGGCGACCGCGGCGTGAAACTCGGGCGACCTGAGACCAAAGCCGTTAGCGTCGTGCTGGTGCTGTATGATCGGAGGCGATGGCGTGAACACACTGTCGGATAGTGGTGCGTCCGTGCTGCTGCTCTGCATGTGAGTGGCACTGGTGACCGGTGAGGGCAGTGTGACTGGCGTGCCGACGATGCCGTGCGGCAGCTCACCGTTGCCACCGACGACGGTGACCGGGTTGACGGCGCCGTTTCCGATAAGCGGCACGTCGCCGAAGCTTGCCACGGAGTTCTTCTTGCTGAGGGGCGACTGCGGGAGGCTGCTCACGGCGCCGGCGATCTTGAGCGGGTGAGGTGCGGATTTGACCTTGGCGATGGCGGCGTGCGTGGGTGTAGCGGCGCTGTTCTTGCTGCATGTGGAGTTTGTATCACCACCACCACCACCGCCGCCATCCAGTGAACATCGATCCGGTGGTGTTGCCAGTGCTGGCGGGATGTTCGGTTTCATCGACGGAAGCTTCCTTCCCGGCGTGCCCGCCGCCGTGCGATAGGGGGAATTCCCCGCGGATGGCGTATTCCTGTTGGGGCCGCGTATGGCCACCTGGCGCGTGCGGTGGGGTGACTGGAAGTGATTGTTCGTGTTGTTGGCTGTTGGTAGCGGGGAGCCGCCGTGATCTTCAATGGACAAGTGCACGCGCACATGGCACATAACACACCACGCATACACCCACGCATGCATCCACGCACATACACACACACAAACACACAAACACACACACACAAATTGATACATGTAGATACACACAGATAAAATTAATGTCAAAATATAAGCACAAACACGCGCACCCACACGCCCACGCACCCGCACCCCCCCCCCGCCCCCCCCACATACACACATACACAGCCAGAGACTAGAACATGTTTGACTGATAGATTCTGAATCTGTCACGCATGATTTGCCGCCATGAGCGACTAATCCACGCCAGAGAGAGTGGAGTTACAATAGGGAACACTAATCGGTCTTAATTGTCTTACCTTGTCTGCTGAATTCGTTGATGATGGCGTTTGTCATCCTGTCGCAGTCATCGATGATTTCCGTTGCCATGGATTCCTGGCATTCCTTGCGCTTTGCAGGAGTGCCTCTCTTGCCTCTGCTGCAGGCGTTATCACCGGATGAATTGTTGTTCCTGCGGTTGTGTCGAACTTGGCCGCCATCCATCGAATTGCGTGCGATGGCGATGTTTGAGGCAGCGTCGTCTACTTGCGTTCTTTCCGATGGTGATGTACCCGTCGTAGCGGGAGTGCTGGCTGCTGGTGATGAGTCGCTGGTGAGCTTGAGCCGCTCCGAAGCCAGCTTGGCCGACTGTTCTCGGGCTTGGCTCAGATGGCTGTGGGGTGAGTCGTGCTTGGATCCACCTTCGGAAGAGCCCGATGATTTAACCTTCTTTTTCTTGTCGTGTGCCGACGATTGTGAGTGCTTGGCCGACCCCGCTTTGGGCGAGTCGCAGTGATGTCGTCCTGCTTTGCCGCCATTGTTGCTGTCACTTGCTAAGTCCACGGATGATGATGAGGAGCTGGGTGGCGGCAGGCGTGCCTGTTTGTCATATCGGCCGGGCATCGTAAACACGCTGCCCGTTTGGAAGGCGTTCTTGCCGTTCCTGGTCAACGGCCTGGGGTCGTCTGACGATGACTCGTCGCTATGAAGCGAATCGGCCGAGTACGATTTGGACATGCGATGCCCAGCGGCTATTTTCCGATCGCCGGCCGAGAACGTCTTTGCACGGCCGAGCCCCTTGAGTCCGCGGCGATTGCGCTTGGTCCGGGTGTGAGATCCGGACTCGGCTGACGATCTGGACGAGGAGGACGCTGATCCTTGTCCCTGCTGTCGCTGTTGCCAAATGTTCACCATGTACTTGAGTGACATTCTGCACAGAGGGAGAGATATGGAATGTCAGCCGGTTTTCTGGTTTGGATTTCTAACAGAAATTTCACCAATCGCTACACAATGTAATCATTGAGAATTCCCAATGTTGTAGACAGCAACCTGTTTCGGCCATAAAGACCTCATCAGTATAGTTACGAGCTAAATTGGCCGAGCTACCAGCCATGGTGCAAAGGGGGCACCACAAAGATGTCCCGTCGCTCTAGCGCCAGAGTGCTCACACTTTGAAAAGTAGAGGGCCATGCGCGATGCAGTAGCACTAGAGCAGCCTACCGAGAGTGCTCAACATGACGAAAGCCGAGGAGCGTAGTACTCAATGCTGTAATTGTAATTGAGGATTCTATAGGACAGTGATTGAGTAACGTGCTCCTTCGCCTTGGCCTGATTGAGCAGTAGTCTTTCCAGGTAGTGTACTAGTAGTGTCCGGCCCTAGTGCAAAGCTCGCAGTGTTAACTGCAGTCAGAGCTCTCTAACTTTGATACTTTTGAGCCGCCTTGCAAACGTGTGCACGCACACGCATACACGCACACACATACATGCGCGCGCACACACACACACACACACACACACACACACACACACACACACACACACACACACACACACACACAGACACACGCAGACAAACACAGACACAGACACACACACACACACACGCGCGCTCGCGCACACACTTACACGCTCATGTGCATAAGACATACTCACGCACAAATTCACACACACACGCACACACACACACACACACACACACACACGCACACGCATACACACACGCACACACACACACACACACACACACACACACACACACACACACACACACACACACACACACACACATACACACACATACACACACACACACACAAGTATGCACACACAAAAACACAGACACGCACACACATCCGGGTGTGTGCGGCAACGAGAAACACTACTTACTTGCGAATCGGCTTGCGACGCTGAGGCTTTTCGGGGACATCCTGTTCCCCGCTTGCTTGCCTTCTTGCCGACAAACTATTCAGCCCTGGTGCTGCCATGTCCAGACCATCAACATCCACTGGACGCTCAGAGTAGCGGCTGCGAACCACTGAACGCTGGCGAGAGCGACGTTGGGAAGCTCTGTTCACAGACAAGTCATATGCGAATGCACATACACACACACGGTTGGACACATACATAAACACACAGACACACAGACATTATACACACACACACACAGAAGCAGAACTGTACTTGTGTGGACACACATGTCACCTAATGGCATGAGAATATCGTTTCCGTGAGGTTCACACTGTGAAGCCCTTTGTGAACTATTAAAAAAAATTGTTCTAGGGAAAGTCCAGTCACAACGCAGGAAACAGGCCACTACATGAGTTCGTTATTTCCCTTGCTCTCGCCTGGTCACTGTATTCAAATACAAAATACTTTTTGATCTTCATGTGGGTGATTAAAATGTGTTGAAGTATTGTTGATGGGAGGGTGGAAATACACAAAGGCACACAATGAAAACCTTGGGAAAATTCCGTTGCGACTCAGAGTTGCATGGCTGAACCAATTATCAGACAACAAGAGAAGACAAGAGAAGTGAGCTGGTATCCAAATGTCACCCCAGTAACGTAGACAGCAATGATCGCTACAGGAGGGCGGAAATAGAAAGAGAGTGAGTGAAGTAAAAGGATACAGAGGGGGGGGGGGGGGGTGAGAATACAAAATTCATGTCATACTCACCTTGCTTTAGCGTGCGCGGAGTAGCGCAGTGACTGGCGAATTGAGTCATTTGCCTGCCTGGAGAGGTTCACAGCGAACACCACCATACACACACACATGTGTGCACACACACATACACGTACACACATGTACACACACAGACACACACACACACACATGTACGTACACACATACACCGTACACACACACACGGCACGAAATACTGTTAAGACTATCATACTGGCCCAGTTGGATGACATTCACTAGGATAATGCTGGTTGGATAGGTGTGGGGGATAGCTGCTCCCAGCATTGGCTTCTTACCACCTCACTGGGATATGGTCTTGTCATAGTGATATAAACGCACGCGGATATCGTCACATTAGCTCCTCACATGAAAACATGTAATCTCTTACAAGTTTTTGCTTTGCTCAATATTATGCAGACTCCACTGTAGCTATCCAGTATAACCATCTCCAGAACACTCTCCAAGTGGTCTCTGGACTACAGCAATCACTGAAAAGGAATATTGCCCTTCGAATTTCGCCCCGAGACCACTTTGAAGACGTTGTGAGGATGTATGGTTAAATCCCGGCATACACGAAATTTCGTTTACGTGATGAAGAAATCAATCTACATTGTTAGTACAGTACTGCCGGGCGCCGAGCAACGCAGCGCCAAAGAACGACCAGGCTAGGATTTCACCAAGCACAGCATACCAATGTATACACGGTGACTCAACTGTGCATAGACTGTAGTGCATGAAAATAGGAACGGGCTTGGCTAGGAGGCTGACCCCCAGTTCTTCGGCGCTCGACAGTACTGTAGTGTGTGGACACTCACATGAGAGCTCTGGACTGGTCCGGTGCTAGTCTATCGAATAGCTTGGTGGACGCCTGCATGGTATCCTGCATGGCGGGCAGGGCGTTGTTCAGCACCTGGACCGCCTGCAGGAATGCCTTCTTGTCCGGGTGACCTTCTGGCGTGCTTTTCAGCAGGGCCTGCATGCGAGAACAACAGAAAATTAGCACCGCAGCGAGGGGCATGGTGGGAGTGTATTGGCCCCATTATCAACCTTTCAAAATTGATACTAGTTTTTTTGTCATGAACACAAACACATCACTGTTTTCACTTTGTCGCCGGTACGTCGTTTTCGGCCAGGAAGATGAGCACAGTGACAATCACTCACCCGGTGACCGACCAACTTCATTAAAATTTTTTTTACGTATTTCGGAACAGGGCCCCCATCTTCAGGGTGATACCCAAAATACGAAAAATGCAAATCCCACCAAGACACAAACCTGGGACTTTGCTTGTCACGAGCAATGCTCCAAAAGCATGAGCTATGGGACCAGGCCAAACCTACTCGTAGAGTGCGCGAACACGTCTTCTACTCCAAAGGGGCTGGTCATTTTGATATTTTAAAGTGGTTGTTTGTGCAAGATCTTGTAACACAAGTGAAACAAGAGCGATGTACATAATAGCCAACCATGGGGACAGAGGGAGAAGAGGTGAGAGCTGAAAGAGATAGTAAGACAGGAAACTGTCCCTTGGAAGAAAGTAACTACTGCAATTAAGAGAGCTTTGGCACGTGTACAACGCAACATTAGACTTCACCGGGCTGCTGAAAGGGAACTTGGTTGTGGCCTTAACAAGTATTGTGAAAAAGATCACTGAGTGTAGTCTGGCCCTACCTTCAGATGGGTAATATATTGCGGCAGTCTCTTGATCGGAGACAACAGCAGCATGGACAGGCCTGGGGCGGCAGTGGAGTCATCGGTTGCCAACGATGCGTCCTACATGGAAACACGTGCACAGATATTGTCCATTACATGAATGTGAGCTGCTCAGACTGCTCTCACATCGCTTGTTTCCGTAGACATTGCTCAGTGATCTCCTACCCAGATATAATGCATAAAATCAACCCCAACTCACACCCGTTAGTGCTGTAAATCTTCGGTGCAGTTGTGTTATCGGTAACCTCTCTATGAACTAAATAATATCACCCTGGAAAAATTAAATAATACCTATATTAAAACGCACCCATTTAGTGCTACCGGTTCTGTAGTAATGAACTAGTACTTGTAGCGGAGTACGCCAAACCCGCCAATATTCAATATAAAAATATTCAAATGGAAAAATGGGAAATGGTGGGGCACAAGTCTTAACCCTTTGTGGACGGACTGTACGAGTTTCGATCTAATAAGATCGAAACTTGAAACGCGAATTTTTCTGGGCGCACCGCACGTTTTCGGCGATATTTTTTACACAAATCGAAAGACAAAATCCATATCTTTCCAATGGTGCTAAATTCGCTGGGGGTCCCTAGTCAAAATGTTGACCAAATTGGCCGCGCAAGAAAAAAAATTGAGAGTTTGCGTGAGCATGCAGAACTAAAATTGCAGTACGAGTACTGTCATGGCACGACGCGGAAACGTCCTCTGCATGGATGCGGACGATGCCATCAGCATGATTCTGAACTGGAACTCTGACGAGGACAGTTCTGGCGACCCACTTGACGAGTCTGAAGACGACGAGTTCGAAGTGGACAGTGAAAGTGATGATGATATCCCAGAAATTCAAGAAAACAATTTATCTGATGAATTTGCTGATACTGCTAGTAGCGAGAGCGGCGGCGAGGATGATGATGGTGGAGCTTATCCTATCTACTTTCCAAAAATGTATGGTGTTGTATTGGCTAATGTACACCGATTTCGAGATATTACTGATTTTCGCATGTCGCTTCTTTCCTGTACAAATTTGGTAGTCCATAAAGGGTTAAAAAAGTATTTTTAAAATGTTCCCAAACCCCGACTTTGGGGAAAGGCTGAAATCTTGCATCACGGGAAATTTCTGGTTTTACAGTTCTGCATATTTGCAATGAAAGATGAGAATGATTATGCATCAGTGGCGTGGATTAACACCAGAAGCAACCAGTTGGAAACTGTTCATCAAACGAAATAAAAAAGAAAAAAAGTAAATTTTCGTGTCTGTTCCCGAGGGAGCTCACGGCGGCCGCTAACATGCTGTAAATCCAGCACAAAGGCTTCATCAGTGAGAATTTGAAAACGGTCACTGCCATACCTCGATAAATCCCCGCACGCACGCCGACACCCGAATCTTGTCGCTCAACACTTGCATGGCATCGGCGAAGTTTTCCAAGTACAGACGGTAGCAGTTGAGTAGACTGTGGGTTTGCTGGGAGAAAATGGAAAGAAGAAAATACATCCTTTCTTAAAATTCATTCCGTTTTTTCTTTTCTACCATTGTACATCATTTCCAATTGCTTATCACATGTCGAATAAAGTAACAAACGTCAATTCAGCTTGCAGTCCTTAGAAAATGTTCTTTCACTGTCGAGCTGAATCCACTCTACACTGTGAGTTGTGATGACAATGCCAACTGTGCACCGTGTCACTGTAGCTGGTAAATCAAATCCCGATGTATTGGAAGCTCAAAGCACCACTGGTGGGCAGAAGAAAGTAATTATCTGCAGCGTTCAGTACTGCGTAGTTTCAGATCTTTGTCATGTGATTGTGCTTCTGTAGAAAGGGTACATGGCATGTGGACAGTGGAATCAACATGGCAGATATCATGTGACCTGGCATTGGCCGAAGGAGTTGGATACCCATGTCCTTGCCGTCGTTGCCCTTGAAGTTTAGTCTAGTCTTTTTATTAAAAAATAAATAAATAAATAAATTCGACGGGTTCACGTACTGGGCAGGTCAAGAACAAGGAGTCGTACAACTCCCTAGTCTTTTTATACCCGGGGAAATACGATAAATGCAGGACGACACCAGAGCCCTGTAAGAATCACACTGAACTATGGACGCAGCAGCCTCAGCCTTGACATCGCCTGCCGATATGTACCTTTTCTTGATTCGACAGGATGGTGAAGGAGTTTCCAAGCATGGAGCTGGCTGACCAGTTGGCTCTGCTAGTCTCTAGTGACTGGAGAAAGCGCTCGTGTTTGTGTTGGATGGCCAGCAGCTGCCTCGGGAAGATCACACTACCACGGAGAGACACACAAAGATAGGAGTCGGGGTTACAAAGGGAGAAGAGAACAGAGACAACCGGTTAACTGATTGCTATAACGCTGCATTTCATGCATTTAAGTAAAGCCAAGGCAATCCTCAGACACCCGATAGTTTGTGTATCTTCTGGTTACAAACTTCTATCCAGGAGAGTATTAAATGTAGCAATTGGGGTTGCAAATTAGGATGACTGAATGTGTGGGCCATTCAACGCCTCCCATTTGAACTCCTTCAAACTTATGAATACTACAAGATTACAAGCAAAATTCTACATACAGGGATCAGCTAACGACGTGATCAGACTGAGTGGAAGCG
>NC_088649.1:8395326-8477826 GCF_964019385.1 Sycon ciliatum | reverse complement strand
TCTCTCCGCGGCACTGCTCCGCCGGCCATCCGATATGCTAGTCACGGACAGCCTGGCGCCCATCGCAGCCAAGTCCTCTTCTGTCGGCGGAGGTGGAAACACGGAGTCCGGTGATGTTCCCAGTTTTCCGGACGTGATGCTTCCCGGGCTGACCGAGAACTTTGTGACCGAACGCCGTCCGGCGATGCTCATGCGTCGCGACGGTGGTCGATCAAACGCTCCGTTGGTCACCTTGGGCGACGCCGGCAGTGACTCCAGCGACATGTGCATGCCCACCGTGCTGTGCCCGCTGTTCAGTGAGGGGTGCAGACAGGGGGAAGTCCCCAGCGGTGTCGACTTGAGCGACCATCGCGATGCCGAGTTGGATGCGGCACCACCGGAGCAGCTTCCATGGCCAATGCTGTGAGTGGACGTGTGCAGCGGCAGCTGAAACGAGTTCTGCTTGAGCGACTGCGGATGAGATGACGGAAACTCGCATATATCGGAGTCGGTTAGGCAGTCGTCGCTGCGGGCGCGCATGCCGGAGTGATGAAATGCGGGGAATGAAGATGCTGCCGTTGCGCTGGTATCGTTAAGTGCATGTACTGGTGTCACCTGCCATATGCTGCTATTGCCCGTGGACGAACCGTCAATGCTGCGCGATCCGGGGATCAACAGACCGCCACCGCTGGGGGCAGTGGTGGTGGAGCATCGCCGCAGGTCGTCCTCGGGCGACGGATACTGTGCTGAACTGCTCAAGTGCTGGTGCTGGTGGTGCTGCTGCTCCGTTCCGTATGGTATGTGTGGTAGTGGTGCTGGCGAGCGGAACGTAGCGTATGCCGCCTCGTCGGGGATCTCGTCGATGATCTCCACCGAGCCCATTAGCCTGCTGCTCGGCTTGAGCGGACTGTGAGGCGCCGCTTGTAGAGGCATCGCGAGCTGGTCTTTCCTGAACGCGGTGGTGGGTGAGAATCGGGAGACAAGCGAGAACATGCACACGCGTGCACACGCACATGTACACACACACACACACACACACACACACACACACACACACACACACACACACACACACACACACACACACACAATGGTTGTCACTATTCATAGGAATGGACACCAGCACAACAAATCATCTGCATCTGTTATAATGGAGTACTATAAGTCTGCCAAAGGTATACTTGAAGTAGAAATTGAAAGCTTACTACTTTCTGCCTCATCTGCAGCTTAATACCCATGGTTGGTCTGAAAAAACCCCAACAACGTTTGATTTGTCATTTTGTATGCTACGGACTGCAGATGTGAGCTTTCTGTGTGCACATGAGAAGTTCGTTGTTACGTCATCAACAGCGACAGCAACTGAGATGTTAGATTCGAGTAAGGCTACAGTTGATAATAGTCTCCACACCTGTCGTTTCTTTGTTTATATTTATTTACTTCACCAAAAAAAACAGGGCCTTTTGATGCCTTCTCACCAGCTCTTACGGCCGCTTCTCTTAGGTTGATGAAACTAGTTTATAGTGGGTGGAACTAACCCTATGTCGTGTGCCGCGCCAAGCTCCTTCAGTCGCTTCGTTCTCTCAAACTCCAGCTCTTCCACCTGACTCTCCAGCTTGCAAAGGGCGGACGCGTGGTCGGGCAGATGCTCAGCAAGGGACTTCAGCTCCACCTGCGTGTACGGACCGAGCAGAGATACAGAGCAGAGGTACAGAGCAGGGATACAGAGCAGAGATATAGAGCAGAGATACAGAGCAGAGATATAGAGCAGAGGTACAGAGCAGAGGTACAGAGCAGAGGTACAGAGCAACACACCAACACATACAGTACGCGCGGAAAATGCATTTGTTCTTGCAGCTAGCCGTAGCTTTACATGTAGCTGTGCGCCTGTTGCGGAGTAGAAATATATCCCGTCTCCATGGGCAAATTGTTATGTTCTGCCCCCCTTGCGGGTTAACATGCATTCTCTAGTTGCATGCCTACATGCACACTCACAAGCAATCACAAACTCCCAAGTCCAAGTAGGTTCTTGGTTAGGTAGAACAACAGCATTCCAATGCACAATTCATACTATGATACGGTAGCAAACTGTGTAGTAGATATATAACAACTTGTACACACAGCAGCACCTGTTCGTAGCAACAAACCTACTGCTCGAACTGCTTCAAGAATATTTGGACCATGCACCCTCCCCTCCCCCCTCTCCCCACCAACCGCCTCAAAGGTGGACCAGCTCTGCCACTGAAGTTCACCATGGCTATGCTTGGTGACGATTGCGGC
Organism: Sycon ciliatum; assembly: GCF_964019385.1. Classification (NCBI taxonomy): domain Eukaryota; kingdom Metazoa; phylum Porifera; class Calcarea; order Leucosolenida; family Sycettidae; genus Sycon; species Sycon ciliatum. The sequence goes on along the minus strand of NC_088649.1, from coordinate 8,475,570 downwards.
ATGACCCGGCCACCTGACTTTTGTACTCTTGATCAAAGCCAGCTGCCCCCCCCCATCACCATGGTTACGCACAGTTTTGTACTACACTCACTTTTACAGCCACACACTTGAACTGTAATCGTCAGGGAAATCTCGCATAACAACTAAACTATCGTAATCCGACATCATCATTTTTCATTTTTCTCATATCTTTCCATACATATTCATATCGCAGATTACTCGTTTTTCGTAGGAATCGGAGAATCCTCTCTCCGGTGAGAAGGCAGTATTGCCCGTGCCCTGAGCGAATTGAAATAAAAGAATACAACAACAACACACCTTTCTGTTAACCCCCAGTTATTGTGTTTCCTGTTCGACCCTCTTAGAAGTTGCACATTGTACTGTTGAGGCAACGGACTAAAATGAATAAAAAACAAAACACACAAACAAACTCACCTTGACGGCCAGCAGGGTGTAGCCAATACTGAGCAGTTGGTGATCGACGAGCTCCAGGTGTCTGCCGTTGGTGGCCGGCAGGAGGCCGGGAACGGACGTGTACTGTGAGCGCTGGTCCGACAGCTCCCCTCTGCACTCGCACTCCTCTTCGTCGTCGTCGTGCTCGTCTGTGGACTGCTCGTCTGCACAGCTCTGCGGCAGCATGGTGTGTAGTGTCAATAGGATGCTGTTGAGCTGCACACACCATGCACACAAATACCGTAAAGCACATTCAGGATGGAGAAGGACATCATGCAATTTTTACAATGATCACAGCTCCCATGCAAAGGAAAAAAATGCATATGGGAGCATAGTGACGGTGTGGCTTTTGCTCTCAGCCGGCCCGAGGTATCGGCATCATGGGGACACCTGAGGTCTCGGTGTCATGGGGACATACACGCGATCAAGCACGTACGCTTGCATATGCATACGCACACACCCACATCAACACCCGCACACACACACACACACACACACACACACACACACACACACACACACACACACACACACACACACACACACACACACACACACACACACACACACACACACACACACACACACACACACACACACACACACACACACACACACACACACACACACACACACACACACACACACACACACACACACACACACACACACACACACACACACACACACACACACACACACACACACACACACACACACACACACACACACACACACACACACACACACACACACACACACACACACACACACACACACACACACACACACACACACACACACACACACACACACACACACACACACACACACACACACACACACACACACACACACACACACACACACACACACACACACACACACACACACACACACACACACACACACACACACACACACACACACACACACACACACACACACACACACACACACACACACACACACACACACACACACACACACACACACACACACACACACACACACACACACACACACACACACACACACACACACACACACACACACACACACACACACACACACACACACACACACACACACACACACACACACACACACACACACACACACACACACACACACACACACACACACACACACACACACACACACACACACACACACACACACACACACACACACACACACACACACACACACACACACACACACACACACACACACACACACACACACACACACACACACACACACACACACACACACACACACACACACACATACACACACACACACAGCAAAAACAGGCATGATATATCCCACGGCACACATGCTGCAGGACTGGTCAGTGCTGCATGACGTCATGAACACACCAGCCACTGGCAAGCTGCAGCCCTGAGGGCCACAGCATCATCGTGTTGTGCATAGCTGAATTGCAAGCAGATTGCCCAATTCCTTTCACAATACTGCTTTCGTAGTTGGTTAACAAAGATGGACATGCAATTTGACCTCCAGACTAAACGAGCACCGCAGTTGCACGGGACATCATCAGTAGTGCCCCCCATACACAACGAGCACCGCAGCTGCACGGGACATCATCAGTAGTGCCCCCCATACACAACGAGCACCGCAGTTGCACGGGACATCATCAGTAGTGCCCCCCATACACAACGATAGTCAGTAAACGACTCATCACTCCATAATTATAATATGATGCCATGTTCTACTAGTGATCACTGTGCGTTGGAAGAACATCTTCATTATTTTGCGAGAGCTGTGGTAATACACCCAGTGAGAAATCCGATTTTTCCTATGTCTTTAGTGCAGTGAAAATACAGCCTAACTAAAAATAACACTGGGTAAAGAGGACGCAAGACAAAACTAGCAGCACTACTAGAGTGCTGGCCGGAGAAATCCAACCTGATGAATAAAATAGCACCGGGCACTAAGCAGACCTGGCGCTACACACACTGGTCGGTGTGCTCTAACGCGGCGCTACTCGATTCATGAGGTTGGATTTCTCGGACCAGCACTATAGTAGAACTTAGTCCTAACCTCTTTCAGCCTGTCCGGTGAGGGGTCAGACGGCGTAGCTAGTTGTCTGTTCAGGCTGCCCAGGAAATCAATGTGCGGACAGGACGATGATCGCATTCTCATCTTGAACTCAATAATCTGAGTTTGGAAGCAGCACACAAGGAGAAAGGGAGCCCATGAAGGCATTAGCCATTCTGTTTTAATATCATTTGTGTGCGTATGTGTGTGTGTGTGTGTGTGTGTGTGTGTGTGTGTGTGTGTGTACATGTGTCCGTATGTATGTATGTATGTGTGTGTGTGTGTGTGTGTGTGTGTGTGTGTGTGTGTGTGTGTATGCGTGTGTATGTTTGTGTGCAGGTGTGTGCGTATCTAGGATGGTGTGTGTATGTTCAATGGGCTTTGTTCTTGGACATGGTGTAGTGACAAGGGTACGCGACACGCAGACTCACTTCAAATAGAAAAGAAATAAAAAAAAATCACAATCACCACTTCCGCAGCATAGCTCGCTGGGCATCCCATTGATTTGAAAGTTGACAATCTCTTCCCCTCTTGTATACGTGTTTTTCATTTTCTCGTCTTTCTGCCGTGGTTGGTCTCACCCCCTCATCAAGTCAAAATTGGCTGTCTTGACATGCTACGAGGTGCAGAAATATAAAAATGATATTATAATAAATGGCACTGTACATTTGCCAAGGCCAATTCCATAGATCATTGTCTTTTTTGGTAGGAAACCAGCAACCGTTCTCGCGAAGTGTGCAGTGGACGTTTGGAATATTCATAAGTTGAAAAACTTACAAGTATGAACTACAGCGTTGCTCAATGAAATCCGGTCGCGCGAGTCAAGTTTGCGCCTTTCACCATTTCGCAACCCTGTGTTCGCAGGTCTAAGGTCTAGGCGGCTGTGCAACGCCTGGTGCATGTTTGAGTGACTTGATCGGACTTCATTGAGCAGTACTAGTACTGTAGTTCGATATCAGAACATAATTATCAGAACTGGGCCAGCATGCGCTGTTGAGTGTGGACCAATTTTATACAGCAGCTGATTTGTTCCTAAACAATTTAATGCTGTGTGACAGGAGCAACAGTTGGGGAGATCCAGGCTGGAATAAATCAGTATCTTCACAATGGGTTCGTCAGACATTCTGCTGTAATTGACAAGTTAGTGTGCCGTTCCGCGAGAGTTCCCAGCTTGCATGCTGTTGACTGAGACCACGTGTGAGTGCGGCGCATGGTGTTTCCGCAGTTTGCGGGTCGAGCAAATTAATCTCTCCGCTGTGATCATGGTGATTACATTGAAGTTACATGTGAATTACAACTCTCGACATCCGTATCCTCTCTCTCGATTAAAATAGAACTGCGAACGAATTTCGAAAGCAGGTAGCGGATATTCGATTATTTTCGTTTCATTATTGGACCTTCCATACGTGCTGATGCCGTTCAACTCCGCACAACCAAACCGAACAGCATCGTTACAACATTAAACGGTCGAAGGCGGCAACAAATTTCCGCTTGCATAATGTTACCTGCGGAGTACCTCTGACATCTCTCTTGCCCTCCAGGCGAGGAAATTTCCTTTCGTTCCAGTGGGTGAAAGCCTAGCGGAATGTATGCCTTCAAAGGAACAGCTCTTGGCACAATCAAACTTAGGCAACACGCGGCAAACTTGGTTGCTCTACGAATGCCAATGGGTGTGCGGCTTTGTGTCCACTCACGTATCTCCAGCACAATTCCGCCCAGCTGCCTCTTTTGATACCAGCAGAAGGCATCACGCAAAAGCAGCGAAGAGAATCAAAATCGCGTGCCTTCCAAGCAACGAAGCGAAACGTGGTTCTCACGCACGTATTTCCGCCAACACGTTGGTACAGGGAGAAGAAGGATACTTTCGATAACTTGAAACTTTGGAAATTTAATTGGGGCCAAAAACGAGGAGCATCATACTACCACACACCCACACAGACCACCACCACAGAACCTTCCTGAGAGGCTAGGCCGCGGCCCACTTGACAACATGAAAACGCACTGTAGCGATGACCAACTAACCTGAATTTCCTTGAGTGGAGCGGTAGAAAAAAATCCTCTTCCACTGCTTGCACAGTCGCAAGCAGTGGACCTCGCGAGCGCAGTGCAGAGAGCCCAAACTCAAACTGCCTCGCCACAGCACCACACCTAAGTCCTTCAACACCAACCGACCACTCGAATCGGAAAGCCACAAACTTTCCGCGCGTCTCCAACGACACTGTTCACCCCATGTGGCCAAGCACTTCCACAGCGCTAAAGATAGCCGGTAACCTTGGCGCTAGATCCATTCTAGCACTTGGTGACCTTTCCTCGCTCTATCATCGGCCGAAAACACTCTCTTTTTGCGAACAAGGAAATCTTCTGTTGAAGCAGCCACGGATGTCGTAATGTCAGCAGTTTACCAGTGTGTCTGTGTGTGGGTGCACGTCAGGTGCAAAGGTTGCCTCTCCGTCTGAGTCTGAGCAAACACAGCTCGACTCATCCTGGCCATTCTGTGCCAGGACGGATAGAGTCAGGGGCGTGTTGTGCAGCGGATGTGATCACCACTTGAAAAGTCGTCGATATCGTTGAGTGTGACCTCTCTTGTCCATGTTTTGAGAACTGAGTGTGAAACCGCTGCGAATTTGTCGCTCCTGTGGAAATGTAATTCGCACGGTTGGAGGAATAGTGCAAGCACAGAACTAACGAATTCGGTTTACGAGCGAAATGCCAGCTGATGAAACCGCAGAGTTTCACTGTGTATTGAAAGCGTTCGCGACACTAAAAATATACTAGTCGTTATCTGCCGCTGCCCGCACTCGGCCCCCCTGACGGCGATCGCTCCGTGGCAAGCCATTCTCGAACCGCCAGCCCTGCGAAGAGAGTGTGGTCGAGTGTAGAGTAGCATCGAGACCAACGACGCAGCTAACGACGCAGTGGTATCGCTCGCGTCGTTGTTGCGGCGCTGTGGAGGTAGCTAGCTAGTCCAGGTGACTTGTTCCTACAACGATCCTGACAGATGAAGCGCGGCGCTGACCGGCGCAGGATCCGATCGAACCAGGCCCGCAAGTCAGCGTGGCCAATGCTTGGCTGCGCTATACGGCAGAATGGGGCAGCTACATTGCAGAATTACCCCTTGGCCGTGGTGCTGGAGCGCGAGTCGAGTGTGAACACACACACACGCACACACACGATACAGGCGCGGCGTGATGGGTGACGACTCTTGAACACGAATGCTGACGTACAGTGTACCCCATACTACCTAGTAGTACATGGAACTGCTGTTGCTGCAAAAGGAAAAAAGGAATGGTGACACTCCCTGCAATAACATTTGTATTAAGTTGTTAATGCTATTGTAACAGAGCGTACCGCGTCCTTCAGTGTTCGTCAGCGCCCCTAAACTACAACTCTATTTAGCTGTTAATTGGTTGTTCTTGGTTGTCGCGCGTGTGAAGGTCAGTGTCAAAGCGAATCGGGGCCATTACGAATTAATACGAATTACACCAGCAATGATGATGAAACTTCATGGCGTGGTTTGGTGAGGGTAAGATGTGTAGTTGTGTACCTCTTGTTGTTTCTTTTTTTACTCCCGACCTAAAAGCGTTCCATTTGCTCTCATGAAAGTCCTTGGAGTATAATGCCGGCAGAAACACTGGCAGAATTGTTGTACCTCTTCTGGCATGTGTCATGCATGTTTTGCGTACTGATAAAACGAGGAATTGCCCGCCATCAGTTTTTATGTGGTTCTGGCGAGGTCAATGGTTTCCGGCAGACATTTTTCAACTTGTCGAGCATGATCCACCATGGTCTGTCTCTTTACGCTCTGCATGTCTTAAAGTTCCAACCAACGCCGCAACAGAAGCCTTAGCTGCAGAGAACATTCAGATCCTCCGACCACTGGCCACCATCATTATTAATACACACATTTTGCTAACGGACTGAACAAGTAATCAAAGGTGGTGGTTGAGCCTGGCAACAGCAGTGAAGTTGCCTAGGTTAGTACAATACGATATTGTACGACTGCCTGGTTAGCACCTAACCTGATTTTAACGTATAACCCTCTCCGTCTACCCCGGCGAACCGTTCTACCGTCACCGGCTGCGCACTGCATGTAAAATAGAGCCCAGAATAAACGGAGATTGGAAGAGTGTTAACTAGATATTGTTTCTTCCTTTGACAGTGTATCAGTAAGTTGTGAGCTACTCTAGAACATCCTTCTCAACTAATCACTTGGATTATGGAACAAGGCGCATTTGACCTCGTACTACTAGCAGTGCAGAGGGTGGCGAGTGTTAGCTGTGGATGGATTGGGAGAAGCAGCGTGTCTTCGAGTAGCCACACGTGAAAGTGATCTACGCAATTTCCGCTCGAGAACGACCTAGGCCGGCGTCAAAAGCACGACGTCGAGGCTGCGATACGCAGCTACCAATCCCAATCGCCGGCCCAGCGCGTGATGTACCAGTAAAATGTACATACAGCACGAAGCCGGCCAGGGCTTGGCGGCGTGACTGTGGAACACGTTGTAGCAATTCAGGGAGGGCTAAAACTCGACAAGGTGAGTGCAATCACGCCGTTCAGTAGAAGTAGGTCAGTGTCAAAGACACCTAGTTTACAAGTTATACGTAATGGAACATAACCATACCTGTAACTGTATTACATAACCACAAGCATTATGCCATTCACGTGTGATGCAATTCGATCGTATGTGTCACATTGTACAAGTGCGCGTAGAAAATATATTCGATGATCACATCTTAATTTTAAACTTCAGGCCTTCTTTGGAAGTACCTTTCTTGAAAGACGATGGTCTTGTGAGCATAGGCCGTCACTTTGATTGTTATTCCAGGGCATCACTCGGATGGTAGGTTCTAAGTTTGTGGGTAACGTGAACCTTTGGGCTCATGCCAAATGGCACCGATTTTGGGATTTTCCCGACATTATTTGCTTCAGCATAAGTGCTGTGTTTTAACCGCATTTCTGTCGCTTCGCAGTGGTCTTTCGTAGGTGCAGTTTGCCATTGTTGAGCCACCGTGCTATGCTCACAGCAGAGACTTCTGTGTGTGCATGTGTGTGTGTGTGTGTGTGTGTGTGTGTGTGTGTGTGTGTGTGTGTGTGTGTGTGTGTGTGTGTGTGTGTTGTGAGAGTGGACTAAACATACCAGGATGAATGATATCACAGGTTTCGTGTGGAACAACAAGTGGATTCTCTCACCGTCATGGATAGATGCTCCAGCCCTCTTCCACGGCACTGCTGCCAGACGTAACATCCATTTGCTCCTGGGCCTGAGATTGCCGTGCAGGTCTTCCACGACGTGCTGATGACGCTCCACAACGTCATGCTGCCACCAAAGTATGGTGAAATCCTTTGCAGCAAGGAATGAGTGATGCCATTGCATTGCTGGTCACGCTCGCTTATCACCGTCACAAACTTCATGCTCGACATGATCGTATTTGTTTATCAGTATCTGTGATCACATATCTTCGTTTTATACTGCTGGAATGCCATACCGAAGGTCAAGCGAGCGTAGCCTGCAGGAGCTGGACGTTGCTCTATCATAACCTGTGCAGATTTCACCAGTTGCACTGACCGGTAAAGACGAGAAGGTCGATGGTAGCAGTGATGCGGTGCTCGCTCGCCACGTCTACACCATTGTAACAGAGGCCCGTCTGGACGACTAGTAGGAGAACAATCGGTCAATACACGAGTCATGGAGCGGGCAGCTGTGTGTTTCCTATTTCGAGATGCCTTCGCCTCTTGCACATGCTTTCAAAGTCCACCAGGGATGCACTTACTAGTGTGCTAAGGGTGATCTGAAAGTCCGTCATCAATGCCACGCAGTTTCTGAGCCAGATCGAAAGGAGATGGCACACCGCTGCGAAGCGGAGGTGGACGATCTGTTTGAAAACGGAGCCATCGCGCAGCGGACGAAGTCGACCACCAATTAGTGATCCATCATGTAGTTGTTCTTGTTCGTGTTGTCATCGTCCATTAACCATATCATTATGTATACAAGGTAATACACGTTAACATACATCTCTTACACATATGGAAGATAGCTAGAGACAAAGGAAAACAGACAGAGAGAGAGAGTAAGGGAGAAAGAAAGAGAGCCAGAGAGAGCAAGAGATAGATAGATAGATAGAGAGAGAGAGAGAGAGAGAGAGAGAGAGAGAGAGAGAGAGAGAGAGAGAGAAAAGAATGAGAAATAGAAAGAGAAAAAAGGGAGAGATCATAATATTTACCCAGCCCCCTTACATGTACTTCGTTGTACCTCCCCCCGCCCGCCCCCCGCTCCCCCCCCCCCCCCGCTCCCCCCGCTCCCCCCCCCCCAGCAGACACATTACATGTACATGGAGCTATCTCTGTTACTGTTACTGTTACTGTGACTGAGGTGGCTCTGAAGTACTGGTGAATGCTGGAATGTTTGGAGCTGGGCAGTTCGATGTATCCGCACCTGATCAGGCTGATGCTCAAAAGTTTGTTCGTGATAGTCATTACGATGCTGGTGAGATGGCATTAACTTGGGTTTCAATGTCAACTTGGAACGACGTCGTGTGGGAATGGATTGTTGACCAGTGCTCACCCAGTGGCAGGGCGCGGAGCCTTCAGAATCAGAAAACGAAAACCAACTGGTCTGGCCTTGGCCGCAATAGTATTATGCCACTAACTTTACTTATAGCATGCACATGTCAGACATTGTACATCTTTAGATAATCCCTAGACGTTGTGGCTCCTACTCTTCTGCAGATCGCCTACAGCTTGCCAATGTACATGTCGATGAGCATGTTCCGGCCGTGTGTTGCTCTAGACACACTCAGATGATGTAGGATAATTGAACAACGCGGGTATTGCTGTACGAGAAGTAGCTGAAGCTGTGAGTTTGTTTCAGCCGGAGGTCTAGCAGCTTAGGAAGACCGGTCTTGAAGTGTGGCTGCAAGCGTAGTGCCGTACACCCGTGGACGATCATCAATCATGTGCGTGTACCTGTACTTCTGCAGTGGTAGATATACTGATAATAGGAGATAGCCATGCTTTTAAGGATGTCATAACGTCATCGCTGAGGCATTAGGGAGCCTACGGCCGTCTGCTAGTTCGCGCCTCTGGCCACCGTGGGAGAGTTGCTACTTTAAACGCCACACACACACACACACAATGGTTACCCTGGCTACACCAGTGCATGCCATGGCCAGGCTCACAATACACATGTTGAGCAGGTTCGAACAACATCACTTACTGTAAAAGCCATATATATAACGAAGTGCTAACTCTAACGAGTTAACGAGGAGAAATCTGTCGTTAAAATAGAAATCGTTATACTGAAGTCGATACATATACGGGCCTAGTGTCCATTGAGCGTTGAGAATGCGTGAGAATCGTTACCTTTCGTACACGTAAACCAGTCAATTTTGGGAAATCGTTAAATATGCGCCTCGTTAGTATAATGGCTTTTACAGTAGTTGATACGGTGTCAATGATTCTGGCGTGGTCAATGTTTTATTATAACATATTTTGGCTTCCAAGTACATACCATGTAAGCCTTGGCCGGTGTCATAATGTCCCCATGCCACCCGCATAGCACTATACTGGTCACTAAACAATACGCTGCCTTCCCGCTGAAACACTAGCACTGAATTGTCCTGCCATGGGACAACACCTATAGTTAGGCCTTTGCGGATAATGCCGGCAGACAAATTGGCAGAATTCGGTACTTTTTCTGGTAAGTTTCACGCATGTTTGGTATGTGGATAAAAAATGGAGCAGAATTCGAGGAATTGCCCACCATAAGGTTTGTATGGTTCTGCCAATTTCACTGCTTTTCGAGCATTCTCCGCCAATGCCTACCTACACGTACACTGTATAGTGAATAGGCCCACACAACACCGAGTAAAGCCCCAGTCTTCTGATGATTGACTTTCAGCATGAAACTCATGAGTAGAGACCTTTAACCACTTTCTGTCCCACCGGATTTTCCTTTGTGACGTGTACAGTGAAACCTGTAAAGGCGACCACTCGGATAAGGCGACTACCTGTCCCAGAAGACCACTGCAACCAGGACCAAGGGATGCTACATGTATTTCCAGTCAAATGACCCTGGATAAGGAGATCAACTGGTAACAGAGACTGGGTTTTGAAGGTCCCTTGAGCGGGCGTCTTAGACAAATTACACTGTACAGTATTCTCGGCGTCTTAGCGATGAGTTGAGTTTCCTTGTCAATCATTAAATTTATTTTCAGGCACAGGATATAGTGCCAATGGACGAGGAGGGACTCGTACCACACTGTAGTCTGATCATCTCATACCATCAGCGTGTACTTCGAAGTACAATAGAGTGGTTTCACATCCATCACATGACCATACAGGGCAGCCATGTTGGTTCCAACCTCCAGTTAACCCCTGCATCTATGGGTCACGTGATGTCGGCCATGTTGATTCCAACTCCAGTCAACCCTTGCATCTACATGTACATGTACATGGGCCACATGATGTCGACTATGTTGGTTCAGCTATCCACATGCCATGTTCACGTTCTACATACATTTTGTCACATAACAAGGATGTATACACCACACGCTGCACGTGTCTTCTGTGCAGACAACATTCAGACAGTGCATTATTTGATCGTCTGTATATAAACCATGTCATAGGAGCGAAATGTTCATTATTTGATGTCGCAGCACCACAGCCTAGGGTCCGGCGGATTCTGCCGGCAGAAAATTGGCCGAATGCGGTACTTTTTCTGGTAAGTTTCATGCATGTTTGGTATGTGGATAAAAAAATGGAGCAGAATTCGAGGAATTGCCCGCCGTAAGGTTTGTATGGTCCTACCAATTTCACTGCTTTTCGAGCAGAATCTGCCACCTTTTCGAGCAGAATCCGCAGGTCCCTACCACAGCCTATTGATTTTGTCCAGACTGCTCAGGGTGCACCAGGCAAGAAAATAGAATTGTATTTTAAAACTAATGAATATGTGAAACTTTATGATCACATTAAACTTTAACTTGTGGTGGCAGATGACAATGAACAGATCAGCAAAGCTGTGGAACAGATCGCTACCGATGATCAGCGACATCTATGGAAAACATGCATGCCTAGTACCCCTGCACAACCTTCAGAAGCTAGCCGTTTCGACCTTGTTACAGTCCATTCATAAAAAGAGGAGCGCTGGCTCTGGCGAGCTCCTGTATTTGGCGACTTTCGTGGTTTTATCCTACACATTGCGGTGCCCCGAATTTTGAGGTTAGAAAAGGGTCCGCATCAGGTACCTCAACTGGGATTTGAACCGGACAATGCAGTATTGCAAGTGGAGTGATACGGATAGGATTTGCATGGCCTTTCCCAATTCAGTGCTTACAAGACAAAACCTGGCCGAAATCCTATTCTTATTCTGGCTTGCTTTTCGGAGAAATGGACTTCAGAAACATAATTGGAAGAGCATTCCACGGGGGATTGCAGAAAATTGTGAAAAACTCAAAATTTGACCCATTTATGGCCAAAAGCTCAGGACAGGATATCATCTTTTTCTGATTGGACTGTAGGTCTCATTAGCGGAGCTCCGAATGACTGCCCAGACTCCAAACCAATCGAACGAAGTCCAGTGAGGAACAAAGCACTATTACATCGGCACAAAGCATCAACGACAGAGTACAGTAAAACCTGGTGTAAGCGACCCTTGCTTATAGCGACCACCTGTTCTTAACAACCGTTTTCCATGCACGGACAGTTCTACGCAGACACTGTGAGAATTGGTTCTAAGGACCACCTGGCTTTAACGACCGTTTTTGCTTTCATCGAGGGGTGGTCGCTTACACCAGGTTTTTACTGAACTCTAACAGGGTACTGTGTACTCATTGAGAGAATGTCTGGCTACTTGCACTAGCAGATGTATTGCTTTACCAGGGAACTCCTGACAGGCCTCACCAGAAAAATTGGCAGAATTCGGTACTTTTTCTGGTGAGTTTCATGCATGTTTGGTATGTGGATAAAGAAATGGAGCGGAATTCGAAGAATTGCCAGCCATAAGGTTTGTATGGTTCTGCAAATTTTACTGCTTTTCGAGCAGAATCTACCACCTTTTCGAGCAGAATCCGCCGGTCCCTAACCCGAAGACTATAACGAAAGTTGGCTCGAGGTAATGCTGTTGTAAACAAGTATCCACTCATAAGTGTAGTCATTGTGTTTCAGGTTTAACGCCGGCAAGGGACCGGCAGATTCTGCTCGAAAAGCAGTGAAATTGGCAGAACCATACAAACCTTATGGCGGGCAATTCCTCGAATTCTGCTCCATTTCTTTATCCACACACCAAACATGCGTGAAACTTACCAGAAAAAGTACCGAATTCTGCCATTTTTCTGCCGGCATTATCCGCAAAGGCCTAACGCCGGCCATCATCAATTTCTCATCAGCACATTTTTTTTCATTTTTCTTGCTAGAAGACAAAAGTAGTCAGCAAGTCAAGATTTTCAACTTGGATAAAGTAGATCCTAGAGGGTGGTCGCGTTCCCACGGCGGATGCGGAAAACTCGGCTTCCAGCCGAGTCTCACGCGAACGCGGTGCTTTGAACTCGGATGGTGGGCCAATGTAGTCGTGGATAAAAAAAAAGGAGAAGGACAGAATAGTACGAGTTATGGCAAACTGTCCACCAACAATACCAGATCATAACTATTCAGTCAGCGAGTGCGACAAGAAGGCAAAAACTGACAACTAGGGACAGGCGGATTCTGCTCGAAAAGGTGGCAGGTTCTGCTCGAAAAGCAGTAAAATTGGCAGAACCATACAAACCTTATGGCGGGCAATTCCTCGAATTCTGCTCCATTTCTTTATCCACATACCAAACATGCATGAAACTTACCAGAAAAAGTACCGAATTCTGCCAATTTGTCCGCCGGCAGAATCCGCTGGACCCTACTGACAACTGATAAAACCTCGTAGAAGTGTTGGAGCTAGGTGGTCAGGTCGTTGAATGTCTCAGTGCTCGCTGTCAGTTTTATGCCTTCTTGTCGCACTCGTTGACTGTACATGTACATGTATATGACCTGGTTCTGTTGGTGGACAGTTAGTCATAACTCGTACCATTTACTTTTAGTTCTTCTCCTTTTTATCCAGAATATGGGCCTTTTCTTGTGTGTTTTATGCATGTTTGGTATGTGGATAAAGAAACGGAGAAAAAAATCAAATTAGTGTCTGCCTGAACTGAGTTTTGTATTGTTCTGCCAATAATTTCATTGCTTTTAGAGCACTGAGGATCTGCCAATGTGTCAAGCAGTATCAGCCAAGGCCCATCACCCCCTCTCCCCCCTTCTCACACAACACGTTTCCTCTCTATATTTGCCAATTCTGGACCTGCACCACTTAGACAGGAAACTCGAGGTGGCTTTTAGCATTTCTGTTGTTGGGTCAACAATAAAAGAAAGAAGGTATTTTAGGTGAAGGATGTCAAGTGTTTGAAGATTGTACTCAAACTAATTACGTCAAAGAAATGTGAACAGCAGTCTAATGCTAACGGTTGGAAGGTGATACATGTACATACAATGTTTGCTTCGGAAAAGAGATCAAGTCGTTCAATGAGTCGTTGTACGTTGTGTGGATGTATGAGTGTGTACGTGTGTGTGTGTGCGTGTGGTGTGTGTGTGCGCTTGCATGTGTATATGTGTGTGTATATTATGTGTGTGTGTATGTATGTATGTGTGTGTATATGTGTGTGTGTGTGTGTATGTGTGTATGTGTGTGTGTATATGTGTGTGTGTGTCTGTCTGGAGATTATGACTATTATCTAAGTCATTATAGTCACTACGGGTTCCTGGATTGCTTGCTAAGAGAATCATTATTATGTTGAAAAGGTGTGCGATTCTGGATAAGGGCAGCAATGTGAAGATAGATGGATATGCATTGCGATGCATTTGCGTGCAGTTCGTTTCATCATCGCAATTTTTCAGTGAGAAGTTTATGTGCTTGAAGTTTCAAAAGGGGATGAAATAATTGAGATTACTGTCAGATAACAACACTTTATCACGCAGCAATGTAATCATTATCAAAGTAAATGGCTGCTCTCAGGACCAGAGCAGAGCAATCATGAGAACAATAAAGATAATGTCTAAGGAGTGAAGATCTATTTGCTGCTGTCGCCACTGTTCTACCAGGGTCATGGGGCTATGTTGACTATGTGGCAATCATGATTGCATCGGTCGTGGGATGGGATAAGTGATGTGCCAGAATTGGTTGCGTGTGATTATGTGATTCAACAGCCGACTGGTCTCGAGGCTCTGCGTACATTTAACGTACAGTTCCTGAATGCACCAGCGCCACTCATAGTGCAGCCTTGTACCATCTCAATACAAGTCGTCTAGTTGCCACGAGCTGAGGACCGAGGAGTTCGTAAACCTAACGTATATGTTTCTCTAGGTGTCTCAAGAAGGATCAAGCGCAGCATACACATTCGACGCAGTCATAACTACGTACACCACCAAAGCAGAGAGTGGGGACGGGAGAGACAGAGAGATAGAAAGGGAGAGATAGAGATAGATAAATAGAGAGAGAGATCATGCAACAAGGAGAGAAATGGATGGAGAGATTGAGAGAGAGAGAGTGCGTTTCCACTAGACCAGCAGTTTCACCGATTGCCATGCTCAGCAGCAAGGCAGGCAGCAGCCGCGTGTCCTCGTGATTCACTCTGGCCGCTTGTCGCACGGCCGACACTTGCACTTGGTGGCGCGCGGCACGCGCATGACGACCGGCTCTCGTCCGGGACAGTTCAGCGTGACGTTGGCCGACTCCATTGTCTTGGGAATACAGCACTTACAGTGTTCCACCATTTGACCGTTCTGAACACACAAACACAAGCGAACACAAACACAGTAGATGAGAGGCACACTTTGCCTTTCAAATAATGTACAAGCAGAAATATTCCTCTTGGATTTAATTTCGTCTTTTTCGTCCAAGGAGCTTTTGGACTAAATTAAATGCCGGGCTAATATCGATTTGTCCAGCTTTTCAATACACTCTTATGATCCAAGGACGAAATTTACAACCAGGCGAACTCCCTTTCTTTGGAGTTAGACGACATTATTGACCGATGAAGTTTTCTGCTTATACAGTATTCGGCAAAGAGACAACAATTCTAATGTGGTAACAAGGAGGACTCGCTGACGTGACATTGAGTTATGTCAAGCGATGTCAAGGGATGGAAACGATGCGAAAACAATATATAACGTTTTTTTGGAAGGACGAAACAGTTCTGTCCGCAGATTGAGTAAAACCTTTTTGATAAACTTCTGTGTCCCAACACCTTGTGATAATTATGATGAATAGAGGAGTGTCGTGGTGGTGAGGATATGGTCAGTTCGCAACAGAGAAGGTCCCTAGTTCAACTCCTGGTGGTCTCCGTCAATTTTGTTTCAGACTTGCTCCTAACCTGTTTCCAGTGCAATTGTTCATGCTAAGGAATCACCGGACTTCATCAACAGCATAGACGTGTTCAGTGTGTTCAGTGTGTGACATGACTGTTCGACAACAGTGCACACCCACCGCATAGCGATGACACAAGAATGCCGAGGTGGCCCACATTGCCTGGAAGTAAATGCGCCACGAATCCAAAGGTTTTGACCTTTCTGGGCAGACCGGTCCCACACGGATTGTACTGCACAACGGGAGGAATGTGGTGAAGGATGGCCATGCTATAATTGTTATAAAATCAAAGAATCTGAGAACCCTTCCCTTCCCTCCCCCCCCCCCCAGCCTTGGTCCTTTGCAGCCCGCTGGGATTGTATTGCTAAAAAGCAGGAAGGCGGTGAAGGACGGCTATGCTTTTCAAAATGTATTACTAGAATCCATGAACCTGACAGCCCCAAGCCCCTGGGCCTGGAATTTGCCCTTAGTGTCTTTTGTGCAGTACTTGTGGTTCATAGCACTCATATTATTTCTCTTTTGCTACACCGATTCCTGCCATCTGGCGTGAACATCTATTTCTATTCCTTACCCCGGTCAAGTCTGGTTCAGAGTGAGAGGTGCACAGCCCCTTGCACGTATCCGTTGGCTGAATTCTGCTCTCGCAGCCTTCGTGCTTCAGCTCAAGATTGTACGGAGCAGGCTGCAGCACAAGAAGACATCAGAGAGATAGAGATAGATAGATATAGATAGACACTCAAATCTGTGGACAGCAACTGTTTCACTCTGTTAGAGCTCCTCAGCACAGCTCAGAGGACCGAAGCGCAGCTCTTCGCAATGAAATACGTTTCCGCGAAGAAAAGATATAGATGGATAGATAGATAGATAGAGAGAGATAGAGATAGATAGAGAGATAGAGATAGATAGAGAGAGAGATAGATAGAGAGATAGATAGAGAGAGAGAGGTGGGCAGTAAAGTATATGGATTACCATAGGAAATTTATCCACAGGTCACATGATGAGGATAAAGTCAACCTTTCCCCGCAAGTATCAAGTCAGTCGGCAGGAAGCGCAGGCTTCAGCGCTGGGAGCAGCCACTTCCCTTCCATATAACTGCCAAAGTCATATTTTGTTGTTCAGCTTCTTCTGCAAGTTCTAGGAAAGAGGAAGCGGCTATCATGACAAGTCAGAAATCGACGTACCTGGCAAATATGTGCAGCGGATGGTGCCATCCCTTGAGCGTCTTCCATCAACAGCAATGCGATAACGCTGAGGAGCGCTGTGGTGCATGCTGCACGAATTCGTGTATCTCTCCACAAAGCCATGGCCATTTTGTGATAATGTTGGTTTGTTAGGGTGATGATTCTGCACAGATAATTCGAACACACGGCAGAGAGTTTAAGTACAATGTTGAGGCTGCCGTTAAAAGCAAAAGCTGGAAACACTAAAACTGCCTGGCACAATGAAGCTGCATGGGTATCATGTATTCATTTAGCCCGTACTACGAGACGCTTGCTTAGCATGGACACCGCCCGAGCCATAATATTATGACTTTCCCATTCGTTGGGCCTGGTCAACCTGTAAGTGTAACTGAATATAAAAAAAAGTTCAAGAGAAAGGACCAATATGGCAATAAGTTACGAAGAGTTATGACTTACAGTCCACCAAGGTTACAAGATCTCATACTGTCAGATAGTGCGACGACAAGGCACAGAACTGACAAGGATATTGAGACATTCGACCACCTGACACCTAGCTCGAACCCATCGATGAAGCACAAGCCAAATGTACTCTTAGTCAGAACTCGTAACTTGTTGCCCCTTTCTCTTTAGTAACTTATAATATTGGCTCACCACCCATTTAAAAAACTTTCAATTACTGAACCAGGGAAAACCCTTCACACACCTTATTACTCAAGAATCCATAATAGAAGTAGATATTGCAATAATCCTTGTCTAACGAAAAGAAACATGAACGATCGCTGCTGGGATAAATACTACACCGTAGCCTAGCGGTAGAGCATCGCTGGTCACAAGTGAGGGTCCCTGGTTCGAACCCTGGTGGTGACAGTCAATTCTGTTTTCTTCAAAATATTTCCCATTTTTCAACTCCCTCGATCTTTTGAGCAGTAAATATCAGTGAATACCAGTATTATCAATTTCATCCTTTCCAACCGAAGGTGTAGGTTATCTGAACGACGTCGTGCAAGAAATTCGCCACCCTCACGGTCCGGCTAATGGCCAACAAACAACAAAATAATTAGCATTGTCGGGAATGCCAGATGCAGTACCTTTGAAAGCCGTTCCTCCTCAGCTTGATTTCCCCCTTATCTGTGTACGTAGCCAGGCAGCCAGCTCTGCTCGTCATCAAACTCTCTGCCAATTGTTTGAGTCCTTTGAAATTACGATTCGTTGGCGCAGCATATTATATCTGCGATTTGTCACTAGCTAGCCAAGTGAGTAATTCAGGTCATCGCGCCGAGGTTTTTCTATTCTTCGTGCCGAGTGGGTAGAGCCATGCAGGCCGCAGTAGGGATGATCGTTGCACATGATTGTAGTCTACATCAGGTGATTGTGTTTGTCAAAGCGTGGATTTCTCACCAGGTTTCCGCTGACGTCGACGCGCACCGCTCAATCAGTGCGAGAGGGCTTTCGAATCATTTCAATTCTTTCAGTTCGGTGATTTACTGCGCGCTAGACGCATGTGGATGTGCAAGTCTGCTGGACTCTGTCGATGGATACTACTATTATGACGGGGAGATCGGCACATCTGACTGAGACGATGATTCGTACATTACACGAACATCACGCACCCATTGGGTGCACAATGGTACATCGTACAACCACCCCGTTTGTTTCGTACACCCGTCAGCGCCTTTTCAGCCCCTCTTGGCATTATTGTAGTAAGTTTGGCAGCCTTTGCCTGGCACACTGTCCTTCCGCTGGTTCTACTTCAACCTGTGCAGGCCAAACACGATGCCAAGGACAGCTTTCCTATGAGCTTACAACGGAGCAACACCGCTATCCTGGTGCACGAGGTGTCAGGTATTTATTTACAGAGGAGGGTGCTCTTCAAATGGAAGGGCCCGAAAGCCACCGCCCACTGCTACGCTTCACGCGGAGATCTTTCCTGGCGGCCGATGGTCTGTCCTAGCATGTACTTGACCTATTGTCAGAACTTGATGGACAGCCGCATCGGCCCTTGCCCCGTTTTTCCTCCCCGACCCGCGTCCGCAACACAACCCTAGTGCAACATGACGTGACAGGAGTCTGAGGACGTACAGGCAGCAGTTAGCCGATGACTTCGTCTCAGTTCTGACCGAATACTCATTTCCCAGGACAGAAACTCTACTAAGAGCGATGGGCCAATGTCGATCGTCAGTTCGGTTAACCGACCGGGGCAATGCGGCCATCGCTTTGTTGCCACCTTGCGCCAGAGAAACATGCTCAGTGCGAGCAAATTGGAGCTGCTCGAAAACATGACGTGCCCGAACAGCCATTGTCAGCATTATCAATGATCGGTCTCCCTCCATTTGCCTAAATTGGTGCTGCTATCTGGGGCAAAAGCGAAATGGGTGTTTCTTGTACGCACTCGAATCTGACCTGGGTCAGGGGAGTGTTCCCGAAGAACTTGGACGCCCTACCTCCACAGCTCTATCGTACTATTGCCGGTTCGATCTTATTAGCTGTGATATGTTTTTTGGCACAAGAGAACCACGGAACACGCAGGAGCGTGCAGCGGTTAGCCGTCATACGCAGGTGAAAGGCGCACGAGTTCTCCGCAGCGATTCTCAAAGCCAAGTGTGGTCACGAGAACAAGCAATCATCCAGTTCTCGGAGTTCCATCAACCATGGCGCACACACCACCAACGCCTTGAAAGGAAATTTCTAGAACGTTCATGCGCTTTCGCAAGTCTTTTGTAACTTACTTACTGAACAAATCAGGCGTGATTCCTCTTTCCGCTGGGGGTGTGAGTTCACAGCGCGTTCTGTGTTGGAGCACGTCTCGTACGAAGGCGCAGACAAGGTGACAAACTCTGCGGCGGGCTTGCAGCAAGATGTCTGCTCGGGCAACACACTGCAGCGTTCGAGGCTGAACTAGCAAACAGTTATTATTATTTCCACACAGTGAGCTGTTCTCCGAGTATTCGTCGCCCACTGACTGAAATTATTTCCACTCGAAGCTTGATCTGATGAAGTACTCAGTTCTGTAACGCAGCAGCTTTGCGGAGTGGCTTTATACTCCGTCGCTACATACACTACACGTACAGCCGCTTTGAGAAAGGTTAGAATGAATGTGTTTGTCTGCGCGCCGTCCGTATGCTCAGCCGACGGGAACCAAGTGTGTACCAGGAGGTGGAAGGACGCACATACGCCACTGACGCTACTGAAAGTCCAGCGCAGCTCTCGCCACTAGTCAGTCGATTGTTTCGACACTTGTTGGTTGCTCAACAGGATCCTGAAGCGAGTGAGTCCGAAAAAAACTAAAGAGGGCCCTGCAAGTGTGGAGTGCGTCAATTGTGGGCCGGCAAGTGTTGCAACAACTCGCTCTAGTCCGCCACAAGTGCGCTGCTGCTGCCGCGCTGGCCTTTGACGGCTTTGTGGACGAAGTAGGTAGGCATTTATCATAAAAATATCTCGCATTCATCCTTGAATAGGGCAAACTATGCATGCACGGGAATGGGTTGTCATAGGCACGCGTGCTCCCCACATGTATTAAAGTCAGCTTCTGCGTTTCAGCTCCACCGTTCTTTTGTGTGGGGCTGAGTCTCGTGAAAAACTCTTCCTAGCTGCCTAGCTAGACATAATCACAAACGAATGCATGGTGCACAGCATGCATACATGCGTCCATAGCTTGGAACTCTCTCGCTGTTGCACAGCACATGTACATAAGTGGACACAATTGCCAAGTCAAGTGTAACACCCTGCAGCGCCTAGAACAGGAACAGCACTGAAGCAGCAGCAGCAACAGCAGTAACAGCAACAGTAGCAACAGCAGCAGGGGATGGCTCGTTCAAACAAGGTAGACCTACTCTGTAATGATTGTAAGATCGTTATGCTTGTGTTGTTTGTCTGGTTCCCAGTCTATTCGCGACCGCCAACGCACGCACCAGGAACACTTGCACTTCAACATTTCAAGTGTGCATTGTGTGCAGCGGGCACTGGTTCGTGTACGCAGCGTTGCTCAAGACTGAGTGTTCCGGTCTGCACAATCCGGGTCACATGCAAACTCTTGTATCTGCGTTTCTGCCGGCAGCACCAAGAGGTCAAGATCGCCACAGTCGCTCAAAGACTATATTCATGATCACAATTTACAGCGTAAGTAGAGTACGATGCTATGCACAGTGCGATGATGTTCGTGTACGTATCATGACTGTGTTTATCATAACACAGAGGGCAGAGAAGACGCGCCAAGTCAGGCCAATGAACAGCGTATGTTGTTTTGTGTTAGGAAGGTCACGAGTGACCTCATCGCCTCCACTGCATCAAAGTCTGCACTGTCAGCAGTCCAGAAACTCCCCACAATCTTGACCATACAAACACCATGCATACATGATCGCACCATTGCGTAATGGTCACGCATGTGTACCAACACGCACCCATTCAGCCACTGACGAGTCATGTACACGTATATGTACATGTATGTACCAGTCAAACATACTTGTACGCTGCATGGAGGAGTAGGGAAAACTGGGAGAGACCATGTCATCTGAAATACTAATATGCGTGTGGAGCTACACAGCTTCATTAGGTCAACCATAATTGAATGACAATGCAGACAGGAAAGTTGAGGAAGCATGTGGGTTTAAATCGTTGCTGGAATGCTGGCATGGGGGAACTGGGAACAAGTCAGTGAATTGTGCAACTGTCCATGACTGTACAGATAGTGGATGAGGGACTGATCAATCTGTATGCAAAACAGCAGTGTGTGAGGCACACTGCGACTGTCCCCGTGCGCACATGGATCCGTGGGGGCTGCCCCATGTAGTGTTGATATAATTTTACCTTCAGTGGTGCATAACGATATCACCACACGCACGAGCCTTATACATGTATGTACAGTGATGCCTGGGTAAGACGACTACACAAGGGACCTTCTAAACGTGGCCTGTGGTAACTGGTGGCCGCCTTATCCAGGGTCATTTGACTGGATATAGCATCCCTTGGTCGCAGTGGTCATTTGGGACAGGTGGTCGCCTTATCCGAGTGGTCTCCTTGACAGGTTTTACTGTATAGATACACGACCCTGTAGAGTCTGTAGAGGCAGTACTGACTGTGCTCTGGATTGCTGCTGTCTCTAAACTCCGTTGTCAGTTGGCGCTGGTATCATGCTTGTGCAGTGAAACCCTTCTAAGGCGACCGGCCACCTCAAGGGACCTTCAAAATGTGGTGGCTGTGTACAGGTTGGTCTCCTTATCCAGGGTCATTTGACTGAAATTGACAATCCTTGGTCCTGGTGGTGGTGGTCCCCTTGTACAGTTGGTCGCCTTATCAGAGCGGTCACATGTGTTACTCTACAGGTACATGAGCAGACTATGAGGCAAACACCTAAATGAATGCCAACGATAAAGATTCCATGCAAAGGCCTTAGACGCGCATACAGAAAGGGCTCAAGTCCAGCACTGGAAGCCTGTCACATCTGTTGGATAGCTGTGTGTGAACTAGTAGGTCTTTGACCACTTGGTGGTGGGTCTGATCTACTCACCTTCTACCGTTTAGGCGCTGCATCTGCGCCTTTGATCCTAGACAAGAGGGTGGTGGCGTTCCCACGGCGGATGCGGAAAACTCGGCTTCCAGCCGAGTCTCACGCGAACCGTGAACATTGTTTAAATATTTTTTTTATGTGAACTAGTGGTGGGAATAAGACACTCTCCCCGCGTGTGGCACGTGTTTGGAACTCTGGAACATCTGCTTTCCGGAAATGCCCCCTTATCATTGGAACCATGCCATCTGCTCTTTCTCGTCTGTTCTGTACTGAATTTCGGAAGAGGTCTGATATCAGGGGCGAAGCTGGTTCCGCCTTTTAGGGGTGTGTACAGCCGCATACATGTATGTGTAGGATGGCTGGTGCATGTCATTCGTGGCTTTCGTGTGCATGCTGAACCTACATTATAAGCATAAATTCTCTCTGACTGCAATTCCTGATTTTCGTATCTAGCGCTCGTCAAGTATTCTGTTTCTCCCTGGCGGGTTTTACCTTTAGTTTCCTTGAGCAGTGTTTCTGCTAAGTATTTCCGCTGGTCCCGTTTCACTTCCCTTTCGTCTCATCCACCCTGCCAGGAAACTCTCCCCCCCCCCCCCCCCGGTAAGTATCCATTTACTTT
Organism: Sycon ciliatum; assembly: GCF_964019385.1. NCBI lineage: Eukaryota > Metazoa > Porifera > Calcarea > Leucosolenida > Sycettidae > Sycon > Sycon ciliatum. The sequence goes on along the minus strand of NC_088649.1, from coordinate 8,452,369 downwards.
TGTAGAATCCTTCAAATAAAGTTAATATAAATGAAAAAATGAGGTCGACATTTTTATTGGGGGGGGGGGGGGTGCAATTCCCGGCGAGAATTTTTAAAGTGACGAGACTGGATTTCCTTGAGCAACACTGTACAATACATCATGTACGTTTTCTCTTCGTGCATAGTACTTGATTCTAGGCCTCTACACGCATGCTGCAGGCGTGGATGACCGTCTGTTTGTTTATGGCCCTTGTTTACACGGAAAGCAGGAACCTTAGGATGGACATGTACATGTACATGTACATGATTGTACAAAATGTAATGACTATGTAAGTGGTGTGATTGGGAAGGCGAGCCTCTGCCTGTTGCGGGCTTCGCCTGGGGCTCCACGTCTGGAAAAGAGACCTGGGCAGCATTGCCCATACCATCCACCTCAAATTAAACCAATGCCTCCAGGGTGCTCTTTCCGAGAGAGAGAAAGGACAGCCTGCCTTTACGTTTGAAGTTAGTTTGCAGATCTGCCCTGAACTGGCGTTACTGTAGTTTGGCGAGATTATCAAATTCGTGTGCCGCCACGTCATGTTTGTTGCAGAATCAATACTAGAGGCATTTCTCTCTACGCACACTCAATCTGCGCGCTGAAATGTTTCGTCCTTTGTGGACTCAGCAGCGCAGAACAGAGAAAATGAGGCCGAACCTGATTGCAATGGAAGATGAAATTTCCAAAGCCAGTCTATCTACGTACGTGTATCGATAAGTATGAAAATCCGCATACCGCATGGTTTACAATTACAATTACAACGAAAAAATGGAGGACTTGGTTTCCAGCGTCCATTGGCAATTGCGCACGTGTGAAGAATGCAATGCCTGGGAAGTTTACGGATTGCACGCAAACATTCAGGGTTCGTGTATTAGTTCGGTCTTGGCCAGTGAAATCCCCGAACACCTCAAGCACTCACGCTCAGTGTGTGGGACGGCACTGAGAGCACTATCAATAAACTAGGTGGTCCGAAAATAGTTTTGGCGAGTTGATTGGTCGCAGTATGACCTGCGAATGTCGCCCTGGTTCCCGTTTCGGCGCGTGTGCTGCCAGGCCTGGTACATACAAATGAACAAATCGCAGTCGAATTATTCTTTGTTCCCTACTATTACGGTAACCTTATACAGGTGTATTAATATGATTCACATTTCTACCCCGCTGAGGCAGTAGAGACAGCTTGTATCGTCGGAATGTTTCACGACGTCTTTGTGAAATGTACAATAAAACCTACTACGGGTGACTGCTCTGATAGGACGCCCATCTGCCTCAGACTCAGAGGACCACTACAACTAAGGCCTGTTATGCGCTGTATCTATTGTCTACATGTTACCTGGACGAGTTCGGGCTCACTGTTATCCTAGTTCCAAGCGATTTCCAACCAGCACAAGATCGTTAAAGGGGGTGAAGTAGAACCAGCGCTGAGCGGTAAGATGAAATTTGGAACGAGCATTTTTACAATTTGAACTCGTATCGAGGTCGCAACTTCTAAGTTCGTATTGTTGTCCCTCACGCGAACGTGCGACTAGTTGTTGGAGGTGACAGCGTTGTGAATAGGTACTGGCTCTCAACGTCTGTTTAGCACAACTCCATGAGCGACTCTGATTCACGCTGCTACCTGGGGCTTCACGACGTGTTGGTCGCGCTGGAAACAAAGCGTTTCTGCAAGTTTGTGTCCCTGGTGATGGTTTGGCCTGGAGAGCAGTATATAAGTGATGCTTTTCAGGCACAATCTTCCTCAGCCTATTCAAGCTCAACTGATGAGGGGTGAATTCCCCGAAACATGGTGTATTGAGCAGGGAGTGGTGATTTCTTGCAGGTTTGCTGAGTGGAAGGTGCAACGTGCTCCGGATGGCAGTCGTCAGTCAGTCAAGTTCGGCAAGAAGCATGTGTTCCTCGTTGGAACAACCAACTTCATCACTAATACCGCCGAAGTCGCAGTTTGAACTCGTATGGTGAGCCAATTTAATCGTGGAAAAAATGAAGAATAAACCTCGGGGAAGTGTTGGAGCTAGGTGTCGTTTAGTGTCTCGGTACTCTTTGTCAGTTTTGTGCCATTTTGTTACACTCGCTGACTGTGTATGATCTGGTTATGTTGGCGGACAGTTAGTCATACCTCGTAACATTTTTTTGTCATTCTCCTTTTTTTCCTTTTTTGCAATTGCACCGATTTCATGGCGTTATTTGATCATCGGATTTCTAAAGGCATTAGCATTTCGATGATGCCCACTTTGCGTACAGCGAGAAAGTCACGTAGACGGCTCACACAGCTGAGCGATACCACGATACCACGGTACCAACTGATTAGTTCAGTATTGACCTGGGGGTAGGATTACAACCTACATGACATAATTGGCCCACAGAATTACGCTATTTTTGTCCTACTTTCAAGTGCGAACTCCTGCTGCCGCTGACACCTGGGGACAGAAATGCTAATCTCAAACCCACGCAAATGGCTGGATGCCCCCAGGGAACAGGCGTACACGTTAAGGCTGTTACTTGCCAATATTTGTTGTGCCCAACGGCGTAACGCTCCGCTGTCGGAAAAGTTGCAGGGTACAACCAACATTGTGATTCCGAAAGGGGCAATGTGCATGCATGAGATCCAGATAGAACAGCCTTCTGAACAAACACTTTGGGATTCTGTGCCGGTGCCGGACAGACCGATCCAGGAGGCTACGGACGGACTCACTGATGGAAAGCAATCTTATGGTGAGTTTGAGCGACAAGGGTGAATCACTTTTGAACTAAAATCAGCTTCATTTCTTCTTCAAGATTACAAAAATTATCTAGTTTCCGCTAAATTGTATCCTTTCATCGCGTAGTACCGAGCCAGTCGTTTGTGCCGCTATTTTGCCAACATACATGCACATGTACAGTGTTTTATTATTATTATTTGGGGGATTCCCCAAAGGCCGAAGCCTAAATCAAGGGGGTCTCCGAGAATAAATATACGTGTACAATGCGTGTTGCTCAATGAAATCCAGTCGCGTCACTCCAGTACTCGCGGGCCTGGGCGTTGCGCAGCCCTAGGCTAGAGCTGAGAACACTGGACTGCGAAGTGATCCAAGGCGCAAACCTGTGTGACGCGACTGGATTTCTTTGAGCAGCACTGTACACATGTATGCCGGGAACAGTCACCAAGCACAGTAAAACCTGTCAAGGCGACTACTCGGATAAGGCGACCACTCGGATAAGGCGACCACTCGGATAAGGCGACCACTCGGACAAGGCGACCACCTGCCCCAGAAGACCACTATAACCAGGACCAAGGCACGCTATTTCCATTCAAACGACCCTGGAGAAGGAGATCACCTGTACACGGCGACCACATTTTGAAGGTCCTTTGAGTGGTCGGCTTAGACAGGCCTCACTGTATGTGTCTAGGGATTTCACGAAGCTAGGGTTCCACATGACTCCACATACAATGTACAACGTACATGTACGTATACATGTAGCAGTTGAGCACTCTTGCGTGGGGTAGTGCCTTTGCTGTTTGCTTTATGCAGAGCTCACTGACTTGTCAGTTTGAGCACTCTGGCAAGGTACGTTCGGGCCTGATTGGAAATTTTTATTTCCATTGCTATCAGGTTCGGCCTCATTTTCTCTGTGCTGCGCTGATGAGTTCAAAAAGAACGAAACAGCATGCTGTCCGCAGATTGAGTATACATGTATGTATGTGTAAATGCACAATGCCGTGTTACGTTTTACGCCTCCGCCTTCACGTCAAATGCCATATTCGGGCGAAGTGGGCGAATCTGAGATAACAGACCTCCAACATACCACACTGCACTGACAGCAACCACATCATGCTAGCCAGTGATGCTGCAGTAGACACTGCAGCCCCTTGTGTGGCGAAATAGTCTTATCAGCACTCTGGATCCCTATAGGGTGCCTCTGTTGGCGGTCACTCGACATCTCCTGGACAGTTCTGGCAGTCGCAAGACCCGCCTGATTTTATAATAATTATACTTCGATGTAATAATGAAATGCAAGTTCTGTGGACGTTGGCATAATAATGCTCGAAAACTAGGCAGATTCGGTTCGAAAACCATTGAAATTGGCAAAACCATGCGATGCTCCTGGAAGGCAATTCTGCGATTTTCTGGTTCCTCTTCAGCATCCATAATTATACATATTCAATATACTTCGAAGTACCTACATGTATATTGTACGTACTAAGCATGCATGAAACATACCAGGAGAAGTACCAGAATCTGCCGGTTGTTATGCCAGCAATAAAAAAATCCGGCAACGGCTAATGTACTGCGTTAGCATACATTGTGTACATTGCGACCGTAGTCTCCTTTTGATGGCATACTGGCCAGATACTGTGTGAGAGGAGCCATCTCGACTGAAGTCTATGCATGAATTCAGAACAACGGAGTCCCACTGCTTTTCGCGACGTCGGCTATGACCACGAATATACTGGAGCTAAATGCAGTCCGATTCCTTGCTACAGTTGCTTTCAGGTACATGACATGTACTGCATGTAGGTGATGAGCTGACATGATATTGACTGGAATAGCAACCACTCAAGTGGTCGATTATCTTGTGTTTATTAGCCCCGCAAAGTGTCCGTGTTTGCGCACCCGGCCACTTTGCTTGTGCAAGTAATTAGTTGTGGTGCTGTATGCATGAACATGCATGTGACAAGGTCACGCGCTGTGTGTTTCGGTTTTGGTATTTTATGACCGTTATTGTCAAAGTTTGTGGTTAAATGAGGCTGGAGTGGAGTGTTACACGAAGTTGCCATTAATCGAGTTATGAAGTTATTTCCTACCCAACCGGGTCCGGGAGTATTAGCCACTTGACCGAGTAGACCTGGTGCCTTTGTCAATGATTCATATCTACATTGTAAAACCGAACACTCCACCTCCCAAGTAACTCGGCTTCCCCTGGACTAAAGTAAATACCTACGGTATATTTGGCGGACCATAAATAAAAAAAATGGCGGTAGGTGCGTCATCAAGAGCACAAGGCGTCAGAAAGAAAGCTTAGTTGTACATGTAGATGTGCATGTGCATGATTGTACAACTAAGCTTACATGTTGCATGTACGTGTAGTGGCGATAACCCAATATACATTGTACATGTATATGTCAAAGTTCCTGATTGTGTGTGGGTGATAATTAATTGTCACATTTCCGCCATCAGATAGGAATATTGTAATGCGATTCTTCAGTCAAACATGTACCTCTCGATTCAACTTTAAGTTTCAGTGCCCACGTTAACTCCCTCAGGGAAGACATCGGAAAGAAACTAGGTGCTTTTCGACGTGGAAGGAGGAACCTTGCTGTCCAGGCCAGAAGGCAGTTCTACTTGTCAGTAGTCCAGAGCAAGCTCGAGTACGCCAGCACTGCCTGCGTCTACTGCCTCGCTGACAAAGTGAGAGATCAGCTGCTACGCATAAGTAAGAGAGCACTTAGATGCATATTTGAGCATGACACATTCACGCGGACATCATACCTGCTTGAGCAATACCACATAATTAGCTTAGACAAAAGATATCATACTAAGTCCATATTCTTCGTGTTCCGTTGCATCCACAATATCTGCAGTTCACTCCTCTCTGACATGTTCTCCCTTCGCCGTGACTGCGCCCACACAGATAGAGTAACCCGCGGCCAAGTCAATTATTCCCTTTCCTTACCCATTGTGCAAGCTCAAGCTGGATACCGATCTATTTAATTCCTTGGTGCTGACCGCATTAATGCGCTTCCCGAATCCCTTCGCACAAATCATATCCCCAATTCATTTCGCCAGGAGCTTAACAATTTCATTAATCTTGGGCACCCTGTAAGAAGACCTTAGGGTCTGTTGGGAATGCCCAAGTAAAATAATAAAATACAATACAATACAATACATGTGACAGTTACATGTAAATAATAATAATAATAATAATAATAATAATTCAAAGTATCAGTCGGGGAAGTGAACTGCCTGAAAAGAGAAAAAAACGCCAGACCCACCAGGACTCAAACCTGGGACCCTGCTTGTCATGAGCAATGCTCTAACCACTGAGCTATGGGACCAGGCTGAACCTAGAAGGCGCTGACAAGTTTTTCACTCCAAAGGCAGCTCACAACACGTGCCACACATACTGATGGCACTTGGGTCTTTTTCCCTCCCCCAGGGGACCAACCACGGTCAGTTTCTGGAAACTACCAGAGGTGAAAGAAAGTGATTAAATTTGGAAAGGATTGGGAGAACTTCAAATTCAAAGTATCAGTCGGGGAAGTGAACTGCCTGAAAAGAGAAAAAAAACGCCAGACCCACCAGGACTCGAACCTGGGACCCTGCTTGTCATGAGCAATGCTCTTGAGCTATGGGACCAGGCTGAACCTAGAAGGCGCTGACAAGTTTTTCACTCCAAAGGCAGCTCACAACACGTGCCACACATACTGATGGAACGTGGCGCCTTCTGGGTTCAGCCTGGTCCCATAGCTCAGTGGTTAGAGCATTGCTCATGACAAGCAGGGTCCCAGGTTCGAGTCCTGGTGGGTCTGGCGTTTTTTTCTCTTTTCAGGCAGTTCACTTCCCCGACTGATACTTTGAATTTGAAGTTCTCCCAATCCTTTCCAAATTTAATCACTTTCTTTCACCTCTGGTAGTTTCCAGAAACTGACCGTGGTTGGTCCCCTGGGGGAGGGAAAAAGACCCAAGTGCCATCAGTATGTGTGGCACGTGTTGTGAGCTGCCTTTGGAGTGAAAAACTTGTCAGCGCCTTCTAGGTTCAGCCTGGTCCCATAGCTCAGTGGTTAGAGCATTGCTCATGACAAGCAGGGTCCCAGGTTCGAGTCCTGGTGGGTCTGGCGTTTTTTCTCTTTTCAGGCAGTTCACTTCCCCGACTGATACTTTGAATTTGAAGTTCTCCCAATCCTTTCCAAATAATAATAATAATAATAATAATATGGATACGAGTTAAGAGTAACTCTCCATCACTGTAACATGATACTATATCCATATGTCTTTTTCTCTTCCACATTTATTTATGGCTCAACATCCGAGTTTCAAATAATAATAATAATAATAATAATAATGTAGAAGAGAAAAGGACATATGGATACGAGTTAGGAGTAACTCTCCATCACTGTAACATGATACTATATACAGTCAGAAAGTGCAATAACTAGGCACAAAACTGACAGAGTACTGAAACATTCGACGTCCTGACACCTAGCTTCAACACATCTCCGTAGCGCTAACCGACAGCCTTCCAACTTGGAAGGTTCAAGGTTATGGAAAGACCAAAGAGGGGAAGGCAAGCGCAACGAAAACGAGCAAAAGCTGCAGTCTCAACGGAACAAAGAATGTCGATTGTTACTTGACGATGACGAGACCAGTACGATATTTGACAAAGCGGTCTAACTACAATTCGAAGCAGCAAAACAGCACACCACCCAACTGTCGGTTAGCGCTACGGAGATGTGTTGAAGCTAGGTGTCAGGACGTCGAATGTTTCAGTACTCTGTCAGTTTTGTGCCTAGTTATTGTACTTTCTGACTGTATATAGTATCATGTTACAGTGATGGAGAGTTACTCTTAACTCGTATCCATATGTCCTTTTCTCTTCTACATTTATTTATGGCTCAACATCCGAGTTTCAAATAATAATATCTTTATTAGGATGACCCAGAGGCTTGTCGCCTACCAAGGGGTTCACCGCTTTGAAGGGTGTACTTGTACAGGTATGAGCTAAAGTGAAAGTAGTGTAAGATTTGGTCGGCTGAGGTGCATGTGCATGTGCATGTACTCAATCCCGGGACTTGTTCCATTGCGCTGTACATTGTATAGTAAAACCTGTCAAGACGACCACCTGTTTTAAAAGGCCACTAAAATCAGGCCGGACAAGGCGACCACCTGTCTTAAAAGGCCACTAAAATCAGGCCGGACAAGGCGACCACCTGTCTTAAAAGACCACTAAAACCAGGACCAAGGGATGCTATTGTATTTCCAGTCAAATGACCCTGGATAAGGACACCACCTGGTAACATACATGTAGACCACGTTTTGAAGGTCCCTTGAGCGGTCGTCTTAGACAGGTTTCACTGGTCATGTACATGTACTATCGCGGACATGGAAATCCAGTCGATTGACCGGGGCCGGCGCCCTCAGCGCGTACAGAACGTAAGGCGTTGCATGCAGTGCACAATCATGTTGATCCTGGCCTATGCGATCAGCGGCTAGCTAGCTTACAGCGCATACATGCTACGGCTGCATGGCCAGCGCCCTGTGGCCGCTAAACGTGCGACCGGATTTCCACGTCCACGACAGTACATGTACATTAACTAGGGCGTCCTGACTAGATACCAAATTCATCAAGATGCATGTCAGTATAGCTACAGTGTACATGTACTTGTGTATATACAATGTACATCATAGCCTCATTACTGCTAGACAGGTGAGAGAAAATTACCAAAAATAGAATATTCTTCTAGACTCATGAGACAACAAGATACATATACATGCTGTATTCGATTTACCATACATGGTCATGTACATGTACACGCGATGCAGTCTGGGTGATATCGATAAAACTGCTGAATATGGCGAAATGTTCTGAGATGCAATCCTGCAGCTACGGTTTATCTCTACCACAAGTGCGTGATTTCAAATCATTCCTGTGTCTGCATTGATCCTACATGTACATATACATGTACATGACTGACTGTGATTAGTACCAGCCATCTAGCCCTTGCAGAAGCACCTACGAGTCAGAGACGTTGAAGAAAGCAAGAATACGCTGCCGGTTGACAAGGTATGAAGGCAGATGTATCCGCATGGTTGCAGTGAAGCAATGAAGTGACTAGAACTGAATGCATTTGCATTGCTAAAACCACCGCACCTCCTATCCCTCCTATAAGATCTAAGCTCAAACGCGGAAGATCCATAGATAGGTGCTTAACCAGGGGAATCATTTTAAAAACAAATCAATTTGAGCAAATAGATCAAAATAGAGGAAATCACATGGAAACGAGTCATGAAGCAACTATCCACGACTATAGCAAGATATTTGAAGATAATATGCAGTCAGAAAGTGCAATAACAGGCCACTAAACTGACAGGCTACTGAGACACTGAACGACCTCAGACCTACATGTACATGTAGGTCTTACACATCTTTAGTGCGCAAACCAACAGCCTTCCAGATTGGAAGGTTCAAGGTTATGGTAGGACGTATGAAAATACGAACTTAGAAACTCGTTGGAGCAACCATCTTATGAAAATTGATCAATATAACATTGATAAAACAACCTCCTTCGCTTCTCCTATTTGATATAGCAAGGGAAAAAGTACCGATATAAATTTTAGTGGTGATCGCTCTTGTTTTAACACATGTAGATCTCGCGTTTACGTCGACATGATGGCAGTTCAAGTAGTATCAATATAATTGCAATTGCACTCAATGGCCTTCCCCAAAAATAGGGGAATGTGTAAGGAGGTACCGCAGATTTGCTGGATCATGTTGAAATACGGATGACTAAACATGCGAAGACCCCACTGTAGCCATCCACTATACCCACACACATTCACAACACTCTCCAAACAGTCTCTTTGGCGAAAACGTTCGCATTTGCGTTGTCTGCATTGAGAGTATTTCTAAAGAAGGGTCTTCCCCGAAAATTCGAATCATATCTTCGTTTTCTTTTAGTGATTGGTGTAGCCCAGAGACCGTTTGGACAGTGCCATGAAGATGTACGGATATGTTGAAATATGGATAATTGGCCATCGCCAGTCAATGTAATAAAATTAGGTGTAGAAGATTCTGAGAAAGAAGGATCAGCAATTCCTTTCAAATATTTCTCAATACATGTACAGTAAAACCTGTCAAGGCGACCACTCGGATCAGGCGGAGACCTGTCTCAAAAGACCACTAAAACCAGGACCAAGGGATGCTATTTCCAGTCAAATGACCCGGGATAGAACACAATCATCCGAAATCTCTGGCAAGGCCCATCTTAAGGAATTCCTTTCCTTTTCCTTTTTCAGGAATTCCTTTCCGTCAAAGGACGAGGCCGGCGAGGATATTCGATTCGGAACGACATGCCATCATAGCGAGTGCAGCAGTTGACATTACACTAGCCTTGGGCCATCGACATCAACTCCTAACGCCTTTTCTTGACCTCTGATCGCACTACGCAAACATCTTCGTTTAAAAAAAACGTCGTAGGAAAATGAAAAATGTGTTTGCTTCGTTTTCTAATTATTTTGACTGCACAGTTTGGAGTCCTAACCGTAGGCTAACGTACATTGTACATGTACATGATTGTACAGTGCTCTGTGTACGATGAAAGCCCCCCCCCCCCCCAAAAGTGATCCCTTGCCTTTACGTTGTATTTCCTCTCTTTTAACGTTCCCATTTCCCATCTTTTTGAATCTACGTGTGTATGACAATGTAGTCAGGTCTTAGGCTGCGTTTACACGACAGCGATTGAAAACGATTTGCGTTTACACGACAACGAAGTAGGACCTAAACGGAACGAAATCGTTGCGTTTACTACTATCGTTTACACGACAACGCCCGAAAACGATACCTAAACGGAACGAAATGGAAACGCACTTCAAAGTGTTTTGAAACGTTTTCAAAACGTTTTCGTTCTCGTGTAAACGGTGAAAACAGTGAAAACGATTGGAAACGGAGCGCGGTCATGGAAACCATTCCGCGCGGTACTATATTTCGCGGGAAATACCTGACCTTTGCGACCACCAGCACGTACCAACTCCAACTAACGTGTTACTTCCCGCCCTTGCGCCAAGCCAGCACGTGCTAACTCCAGCCTGATCGTCCGTTTTCCGTTTTCGTGTGAACGGTTCAAAACGATTTGCCGTTCTCGTGTAAACGGTTTGAAAACGATTCGAGGCCAGCCCGTTTTCGTTCCGTTTCGTTCCGTTTCGTTTCGTTTCGTCTCCGTGTAAACGCAGCCTTAAAGGCGCCACTGAGCCATTAAAGGAAAAGCACATACACACCATACCTAAGTCCTTACTTTTAGATCCTGCTGTGCGCTTTGTCACCGGGTTGCCAGTCGTGTCAACGATAAAGTAAATCACTCCTGGTCGTTAGAGATAGGATCAGATACTGGAGCTGCTGCCAGCAATCTCTTATCAGAGGACCTCGTCAAGTAGTTGATAACGGGCAGTGCAGCTTCTTCTTGATACCCTCCACGACACTACACAGCACTATACATGTACTTCACAATACTGAAGGAGACAGTACATTCCAGCTGGTAAGGCTGCTTGCATGTCGCTACTGACTGACAACATCAGTATTCTCGCTCAGGAGTTTTGTTTGACCAGCCTGGGAATGAAAGAAGCGACGGGCCGTCGTTATTCAGGTGAAGAAAATCTCTCCCCGCAAGCCTGTCAGACCTTTACTATAATCACTGGTGGGTGAGTGAGGATGTCAGTATGATTCCTTGTACCACTAGTGCCGTCAGCGAGGATGCTATGCTTCCTTGTACCAGTGGTGATTTGCACAGCGTCACTGTACGTGATCACTGGCACTGCCTGAAGTATTTCCACGCTATGTGTCCGCTGTAATTCTCGTCAGCTGCTTGGCGAGCTGTGGCTTCTTGGTGTCACGTTTTCTAGTGCTCTAGGAGTCGACAAGTTGACAGGCACTTCCGGCACCTCGGGGGTCCTCGTTCTACAAGTCACCACTGGCCCTGGCCCGGGTATACAGAGTACCCAGTCGCCTGCCCACCCCATTATACCAAACCCTTCAATATAACGAACCAATATTATGTTCCATCGTTGTACGAGTTACCTCCAGCCACCGAGTCTCCACGTCTTTCTATCGGATATTCCAAACCTATCTACGTGCGATATTGTAACTTACAGAAGTGCTCATATCCCAGCATTTTGTTCCTGTGCGCTTTTCACAGAGACTTGGTGTTCTCTGTGAAAGAAGAGTCGGTACTCATATGTGCGACACGATCAGTACACCAAACCTACATGTACATGTACCTTTGGTGGTCTGTACCTGAATGTGAAGTCTTCGCATGGAAGCTTCCAAGTTTGACCCCCTGTACTGTGTTATGTGTTGGCACGATAGTTGGGATCTTGTTTCGTAACGATGTGGACACAACGGCGCCTACTCAAGTCCCGCAGGCAGAGGCGTCTAGTTCAGCTTTCCGTGGGCGTTGGACGCGTATCACAGTATGTGTACGCGCGCGCACGCGCGCGTGTGTATGTGCTTGTGAATGTGTGTGTGTGTATGTGTGTACATGTACATATTGTATACGACTTTGATTGTAGATACATGTAGGTTTATTTACACTGTATATGGGCATGCACAGAAGGTATTGCGAAAATAACTGCATTTCATGCCAGGGTGCTTTCAAACCTGTACAAGCAATGACCCATCGATCCTTGGCTAGCAACATTTCGCCTTGTACGGAATATCCATATCCCAACGGCACACCAACACTGCGGTCGCCACGCGAGCGTCACAATTTGACACAGCAGACAAGAAGCAAAGCGACATCCCGGGCATGTGGTGTTCCAGGAGGCAGCTGGCTCGATCATGAAGATCTCAAATCTCTTCTTGCAAAGGCAGCGGACTCCATTTCAGCCTCCCGTTTCTATTCCTACTTCTTTTACTTCTAGTATTTGTATGCACCGTGGCAAGCCAACATGTCTGTTCAGAAACTATAATTTGAAATGCATTCGCTATCAAGTCTATAGTATAGTAGCCTCTAGTCTAATTAGAGGAGGGGAAACAATCACGTGATTAGCTCCAAACCACCCCAGGGACGTCATACCAGACGCAGGGATCAGTATTCATACACGTAGGCCGAATTAAAGGGTCTTGCCTGGACGACAAGTAATGCTCTTCGATAGCCCAGACGAGTTGAGGCCCCGGTGGACGTCCTGTCGAAGGAACGAAGCTGGGGCGCGTACTTCACGCCTCGCAAGGTCATCTACATGTACATGTAGATGTAGCATTTATTAAGTCTAGCGGCGGCTTTGATACCCCACTTCCGCAGTGTGATTCGAAGCATTCAGAACAAGGCCAGGGCTGATTAGCACGTTGGGAACCTAGTTCTTGGTTTCTCCCGCGCGCTGCATGGCTGTGAATGAATGCACCAGTCAGTCCAGTTATAGTGTGTGGCTGGCACACTCTCGCCCCTTTTCTCGATCACCTACATGATAAGCAATAACTTGAAGAAGATTACAAGAACATGGGTGGCCTGGAAGTGTGTCGTACATTGTACTCGTAAATGCGCATCATGTTGTGACCATCACTGCCAAGTTCATCCGTGTTCATATTATTATACCGCTGCTAAATGGAGGTTTTACAAAAAGGCAGCCACTCGCAGAGTCACTGCACTAGACACTGTGTAAGTGTACTACCACAATCATGTACTACGGTGTGTTGTCTAAGACCTGTCTCCAAGGCAGCGGCGTGAGGCAGAGGCAGCGGTATGAAGCTGTGTGCGTGGGGCCTGGGGCGCGATCATCGACACTGATAACCCATACTGGTAATTCTCCCGACATACAAGTACATGTACAGGCAGGTGTAGAACTGCTCCAGAGTGTAGATCATGTCCAGTAATGGCAGTGTACATTCGTGGTTGCAGGGAAACGAATCAGCACAGGAAGAACAGAAGCCATTATACATGTACATTAACAACACTACAATTATGGACTTGCTTGCTGCCATGTTAATCGCTAATGTATTTGACTTGAAACGTAATGATACGAAAGGTCTTGTAGTAGAAAATATGTTTGCAATTTATGGAGGAGTAGAACACAATCCAAGTACTGAAAATAATTGCATGAAAGGAAGAACGTGATAAGTAAATTGGAACCCTACCCACATACAACAAAATTCAATGAAGCGAGCATCGTCATGGAATGAGAATGCCATGCACTCTCAGTAGTATGACAGAAATGAAACTCTATGGTTCTGTGCTTCGTGCGCTGATATCCACTACACCCCTGCAGACTAGGCAGAAGTCAGCACAGTTGCCACCCAGAGTTCAAAAATCAAATATTATACCTGTGCAGTGCAGACAACTTAGGTTCCTTCTAGACGTCTAGTGGAATTATACCGGCACAAAGGAGTCTTTTCATAATCAGGACTAGTCGTACCAACGCTGTAAAGGACGTTTTGGTGTTGTAATCATTCTTTTACTAGTGCAATCCCCACAGACTGTAAGTCATTTTTAAAGGGGCACGTGCACCCTGGCTAATTGTGTGAAAAGGTTGAATGATGGAAACGGAAGCTGCATACAATCAAATTACAATGACATCATATTTTAGAAAAGAGGCTACGTAGAAGGCTATTAAATACATGTATGGTGAAGGAGGCTGCCTGGCGGCTAAGCCTTTGCGGATAATGCCGGCAGAAAAATTGGCAGAATTCGGTACTTTTTCTGGTAAGTTTCATGCATGTTGGGTATGTGGATAAAGAACTGGAGCAGAATTCGAGGAATTGCCCACCATAAGGTTTGTATGTTTCTGACAATTTCACTGCTTTTCGAGCAGAATCAGCCACCTTTTCGAGCATTATCCGCCAATGCCTACTGGCAGCACTCCGCTGGAAGAGAATTCAACCTATCAGCGGTAAGGTAGTGCAGATAATTATCACTGTTGTTGAAATGGCCAATGGTGACACGCTCCACAAATGTTCATGATAAACCTGGATGCAATTGCTCAGGTAACTGTGATGTCTTATCGATCGACCACGCTGAATTTTGAAAGCATAAAATTGCTCCAGTATGGACACGTAGATGAACTGTTTCAAAAGTTTGACGAGCGACTATTGGACGTTTCCCTTTAGGTGGTATGGGCCTGGACTGCTTCAGGAAATTGAACGTTGTCAAGAGACAACGACAGCTCCCGAACTTCCCCATTCTTGATAAATATGACGTGCATTGTGCGGGCATTAAGGAGCAAGTACCCCCGTGATGCGAGTCGGCCGGTAATCCATACCGTACTGCATGCACACATACATTTGTGATGGGTGAAGGGAGGGGGGGGGGTAGTGTTGCGTATGTAATACTGGTTAACAAGTAGAAGAGGATGAGTATTTTGTCTTGACTCAGAGTGTAACGCACGAGGCGATCAACAGGCAACAGTAATGAGGTAACGAGATAAATCTGGATGCTGGTCACATGTACATGTATGTACCCACAAAGTAAAGAAGTGCCTATCCGCAGTGCAATACTGGGTAATATGTTCAGCGCTGCATCATCATTTTCCTAAGAAAGTGGTGGACATCACGTAACTGCATCATAAAGAAAAGGGGTGTTTGTCAACTGACCTGGCGCTGATTGCTTTCTTGCTTAGACTTCTGCCGCACCTTTGTTCTCGTACTACCCTTTAACGGTATGTACTAGTGGTGTGAAAACCCACCTTATTGTCTGTCTCATTTTGCCCTGAGATGTTTTGATGCATAGTGATTATGACGCTCATCATTCGCTCCCTTGTCACTGGACAGGTCTGTCCGTTTGGTTTTACCGAATTCAAATAAAGAAAACAACAACAACAACCATTTGACTGTTCAGTTGCTATTCACAATCGCCGCATGCGCTGGACGAAATATAAATTTTGTTGTGATATCGGGAACAATTATTTTAGCCTAGACTTTCAAGGGCGGAGACGAGCTTCGCTTGTAGCCCGCTAACGCAGAATTCTAATATCGTGTGTGTGTGTGCGTGTGTGCGTGTGTGTGTGTGTGTGGGGGGGGAGGCTATATTGGTATACAATGAAACCTGTCTAAGCCGACCGCTCAAAGGACCTTCACAATGGGGTCGCCGTGTACAGGTGGTCTCCTTATCCAGGGTCGTTTGACTGGAAATAGCATCTCTTAATCCTGATTACAGTGGTCTTCTGGGGCAGGCGGTCGCCTTATCCGAGTGGTTGCCTTGACAGGTTTTATTGCCGTTCAAGGTTAGATTGAGGAGCACATGAAGAAGAGCGGTATCTCTTTGCTGCGCCAGGACACTCTGTGGGGTTCAAAACGCGCATTCCACGATCTGGGGAAGCAATGGAAGGCCCATGCTCTACAAAGAGAGCTACATGTAGGTGTGTCAGCTGCGGCTCGCCCAGGAGTCAGGATACATGTGTACTTGATTACCCACTGACTGTTTTTGGCCTGACTTTTGCCCTGAGGCGATTGCAATCATACTGGCGGTTTGAACACAGAGAGCAAAAGGGGCTTGTGACAACGACCATCATAAAACTCGTTTCAGCTCAGTTAGGCCTCTACCCCAGCCCTGTGCACCTGGCAAACCCACGCCATGCATACGACAATAAATGAATGAAATCCGACCCCGTTAACCAAGTTTGTTTGCGCCTTGCACCAGTTCACATCCCAGTGCTCGGCGTGGCATTGACTGGCTTGATCGGATTTCATTGTGCAGCGTAGGAATCTACAGCCGTTGCTCAATGAAGTCCTATCATGCGGTTCACTGGGACGTGCGTGTGATCACATTTGCTTACGTGTGTTGCGTACCGTACTCGCGCGATTAGAGCCCTCTCTTGAATAATGCCCTATCTCGAATAGTGCCCCAGTCTCTAAGAGCCAGTGAAAAAATAAAGCCCTCTCTTGAATAGTGCCCCCCCCCCCACGAGCTTGTAACCAAGCGCATGTGCAAGTTTGGTGTTCTTTTGGTGTCTTTGAAATCGCAGTTCTTGCTGCCGTTTCTGTTGAGTCGTGATAGTGTACTGTAGACTTTTTATAGGCTCTGTTTTACTCTGTTGTATGCTGGATGACGCAAATGCAGTAGCAGTAGTAAGTGCGGGGCGGGTTCTGGCCCACTTTTTGACCTTTGACCTTTGGGCCAAATAAGGCACACTGTGTCGGTCGTGCTTGGTCTGGCCCCGGGACTCCCCCAGGGTTTGACCTTTGACCTTTGGGTTGAATAAGGCACACTGTATCGGGCGCGCTTGGTCTGGCCTCGGGACCCCCTAGGGTTTGACCTTTGGCCCTGCCATGTCATAAATGTCATCATGTTCTTTTCCGTGGCGACCGTGCACTTGTGCACGTTCGGTGCATTCATTGCACCGGGGAGTAGTAAAATACGTACTACTCCCTGATTTGCACATCGTAGATGTGCAGTGACATATTGCGCATGCGCGCATAAGCACGCGGAGCGTGCGACCTTCAGTGGCCCTGCGGAAAAGACGCAGTGCAACACAAGGTGGACTAGTACACGTGTCATTATACTAATCCCTGATTCGCACTTCGTAGATGTGCAGCAACAAGTTCACTTTCCTTGCATTCGTTTTATTCGCACATCGTAGATGTGCACTGACAAGTTGCCCTTACTTAGCGTGCGACTTTCAGTCCCTGACCCTGCATGCACTATCCATGCATTATAATGCTGGTGTTGTTGTTGGTTGTTGTTGGTTGTTGTTGGTTGTTGTTGGTTGTTGTTGTTGGTTGTTGTTGGTTGTTGTTGGTTGTTGTTGGTTGTTGTTGGTTGTTGTTGGTTGTTGTTGGCTGTTGTTGGTTGTTGTTGGTTGTTGTTGTCGGATGTTGTCGGTTGTTGTCGGTTGTTGTTGGTTGTTGTTGTCGGTTGTTGTCGTTATTGTGTATTGTGTTTTAATCGTTATTTTGTTCATTATCCAGGAGGATTTTGCTATGATCCAGTACCATTTTTTCGCATATATGACACAAGTGTGTGTAACCTTAGTGTGTCGTGGGGTATGCTGATTGGATGTGAGGTGACGAGAGTATGCTGATTGGTCGATAACAATTAGTGGAAGGGATAAAGTAATGCGTCAGGATCATTACAGTTGCATTTGGCACCATGGAGTTTCAGGAGGAAGTTGAATTTTGTGATGGGTGTAACCATGAAGAAATAGAAACGGAAGAAGCTGTCGTTTGCATGAAATGTGGTCTAGTCTTGGGCTCTTTGTTTGCGCCAGAGGCAAATGTAGCAGAGCGTGTAATGCTGCCCAGTAAGCCTTACACAGATGTGCAGCGACTGGAATCAGTGGATAAAAGTCTGGGGGCTTTTATCGAGAAGGTGGGAGTGTGTAAGCCGCTATACCCATCGCTTTTTGAAACTCGGCAACGCCTCTACGCTATGAAGAAGGGCAGTGAGTATAGAGCTCTGAATTATGCCATCGCCCTGTCATGCATTTACTATGAAGATGAAGAGATGGTGCAGATACTCAGTCTTCATCTCCCCAGAAGCAAAGATGCATGGATGAGAAATGCTTCCCTATTCAAGACTTCCCCAGTGTTCTTCAAAATGTGGATGAAGGTCATAACCCCAAAGAAACTACGTAAGGCTCACTTTGAACGGTTTATTGAGAGGACGGTGGATATGACAGAGCAAGAAGAACAGCTAATGATTGAACTCATCCAACATTATGGAGTTGAACCGAAGCTACCACTTGCTGCCTCACTGGCTTATGATGACTATCCAGATGCATTGATCTATATACTATCCACCATTGTGCAGGCATTCTAAACTGATTTAAGGTGCACGTATCATCACTTGCTTGGAGAATATTGTTCTTTATGAATCATACAGTCAATTTCAACCGTAATCAAACCATCCATTGCATGAATTCGTTGAATTGAAAAGAAAGGAAACATTTCTATAATCTCACTCTGGTTTTTCGTATTATGGAAAAAGTATTGGAAGACTCTTTGCACTGTGGCCCCGAGGACCTCTGGGCCCCGGCGGTCCCACGTCACCCTGAGGGCCTGGCGATCCTTCAGGTCCTTGGGGCCCTATGTTTCCTGGGGGTCCTTGCGGCCCTGTAGCACCTATGTGTCCTGATGGCCCTTGGGGTCCTTGCAGTCCTGTGTGGCCCCTTAAACCTTGCAATCCAGATTCCCCAGTCGGGCCAGGACTTCCTTTTGGTCCAGGAACCCCTGGTCTTCCTCGATGTCCTTTAAGTGATCCGAATGCAGTCCAACCCGCAATGAGTTTTTTATATACAACGAGGGTGGTAGCATCCAAATAGAAGTCACCCTGTCTGCCGATGGGTGGCGACGGAGGGTCTGCTCCGCTATACCAACCAAATCCTGGATCACCTTTAGGACCTTTCATTTTGCGGATTTGGGCTAATTCCTTCTTCACCCACCCAGCAGGTACAGCACAGGTGTCCGACACACCGTCGTAATCCAGCCAGCATAAACGTTTGCCATTCATGTGCAGATTTCCTCTCATCCTCACGCTGCCATCCGTTTTCAAATGGGTTTCGTCATCTATCACCGTTGACTCCGCGAATTCTTTGATTCGACCCTCCATGATCTCAGCATCTGTTTTATTCAACTTGCTGTTCTGTAGTGCCCCGACATTGTACATCAGGGTGTTTTTGGTGTTATCGTTACCCACCAGAGTTTTGAGTTGCGCAATATCATCCTTCAAGGTTCTTATTGTTCGGCTGGAGGTTTCCTCAGACGGGCTCTTGTGGAAATGCATGCTCCAAAACGCCATCCTTGTTATTATGGGGAAATATTTCCCCTGTACAGTAGGTATGGCGGTGGTACTGTCTGCAGTAAACAACGCTTCTGCCGTTATAGCCGGTGCGTTCACGCCTCATTTTACACTGCGTATCAGGTCTTTGAATACCATAGGGAAACACATCAGTTTGGACACTGCCCAGTTCGAACTTCATTCTGAAAACGTTGATACGGAGAGTAACAAATTGTACGTGGAGACGCAAGAAGGGGAAGTTCAACTCTCCATCCTAACAGGAACTCACACGGATATTGCAGATCTCATTACAGTCATTAACGAGGTACTGAAAAGTGCAAATCACCCAGATATTGTGTTTTCCTATTCCCGCTATACAAGCCGAGCGAGCATCAGCGTACCTGTCGGGAAAAAAATTATCCTGAAACCCGACTCCCCCAGTGTCGTTCTGGGCTTGGGATCGATTGCAGAATCCGTGACCATACAACCTGGTCTTTTCACATCACCGTATGCAGTTGATCTGACTAGAGGGAGAAGGTTTGTGTTGTTGTATACAGACCTGATCGCCCAGGCCGTGGAATATGAAGACAATCAGGACTCGAGGATTTTGAAGACGTTCCCCATTCAAACTCACAACGGTATCAACAATTACATATTTGGAGAGAGAGACAAACGCGCTCTACTTCCGCACTCAAGCGTTACGGAAATATCATTTTGGCTGAAGTACAACACTGGAGAGTTTATCACCACGGGGTACCCGGCGTTATTGGATCTGAGAATCGAGTAAATTTTTCCACGTACAAGTAAGAATGGCGCAGCACGTCGTGGCCACTCAGATCCCAGACCCCTTTAAGGGGCTGCTGTCGAAAACTAAAGTGGTGCAGAATAGCATCCTAGAGCGAACCGAAAAGAAGATATCACTCCTAGAGGGGAGAAACTTTGTAAGACTGTATTCTCGAAATGGTTCACCACCCTCTCTGAACAGCGAATTGGATATATCATCACCAAATTTCATTGCCTTGAGTGAAAGTTACTTTATCGTCAAACTCCGGTATGAAGTTAGTGATAGTCGGGCTAATGGAGCCAGATCATATCCACACTGGGTGTGTACCACCTCCCCTGCATTTTCATGGTTCAAGAATATCCGCGTGGAACTAAATGGCACGGAGGTGACGCAATCTAGCAAGGTGCAAGATATGCAGAGTGTGCAACACATTCTTAGCCTTATGGAGAGTGACGTGGCTAAACTCCAATATTCCGATTCTGATCTGTACGGACTTCAGAAACTCGACCCCCAGAAGTGTGTTAAAGATATACCTCTAGGGAATTATCGGTATGGTGTAAAACGCTCGCACGCCTATGCGTTTGCAACAAACACAGATGGCGAAGATGATTTCGATGGTACGACACTGAAAAGACGGCCCACTGTCCACCTGTCGAATGAGGAGAACTTCAGTAATACTGTTCTGGAAAACGTTGCCCGTGTGACATCAGGGCATTTCCAGTTCAAAATGAGACCATTCCTTCCCTTCTTCAATGTGGATGATGCGTGGTTGCCTCCAGGAACACAAATCAAAATACGGTTTGATTTACCGCAAACCCAGCTCTCTAGATATATGATTGTCTCGGATAGAGGCGGAGGAGGAAACAGTCTAACAGGTGTTGGGCCTGTCAACATTGATCTGCTGCAGCTGGACTTTGTTTACCCTACCTATAGAATGGATAAGGCATACGTAGATCAAGTGCGTCTGCCTAAAGAACTATATTTCCATACCTGGTGCCCTCGGCTTGTACAGAAGAGTTTGACAGACGATGCAGGTACTCTGGAGCTACTCCACAATTCAGATATTCCTAGGAGGATGATCCTGTTCTTTTCTGATCTGAAACTCGGAGAAGATGCTGTCTTGGGTGGCGGCGCTGCCAGTAATTTCAGCAATCGCCTGGCCATGGTACATGCGAATCTTTCCCAACTCAGAGTAACCATTAATGATGAATCTGTGTTCGACAGTCCGCTGAAGTTCAGATGGGAGTGTTCCGAAAACAGTGATGCCAAGCACTATTATGACTATAACAAGTCGAGCTATTTACGTGGATACAACTTGGTTCAAGAGTTCTTTGGAAAGACCTATGGGGCTGAAATACCTATCACAGCCTCGGATTACTGTAACCATTACTTTATGATACCAATCAACCTCAATCTAGACAGGATGCTGGACAATGAAAAGGTCAGGGGTAACATGTCACTCGATTATCAATTCGCCAATGTGGCCAACGCCCCGATCAATGTACCCAGTCACGCAAGCACATCGATCAAGGTCAATTTATTATGTCTCGACCAGTATATGTATACCATGAGCAAGGAAGAAGGCATCAAGTGGGAGACTGTGTAAATATTTCCACGTTATAGTAACAATGCAGGGAGGAGATTTGGAAACCACACCCCGAGCGTGGGGAGGTGATCTACAGACTTTGGAAAGACAATACGGGTCTGGTATCTGGGGCTTCATCAAAAACATCTTTGGAGGTGCACAGGCTGAGGAGCTTCGAAAAAGAATGCAAGACCCCGAACAAGGCCAAAAGCTCACCCAGAGGGGTGGGCTTGGGATGGGGGCGATGTTAGGCATGTCGCTTCTTCCCATGCTCTTGGGTCGAGGTCAAGACGGCGAGTCCATCAGACGTCAGATGGTAGCCGGCCGTGAACCCATGATGCAGCGAGGCGGACTGAGCATTCCACCGGGACTCGTGGCTAAAGCCCTACCCATATTGAAAACCGTTGGTGCACCCTTAGCTATGGGGGCGCTAGCGTCCGTCGGTGACAATCTGGTGGACAAGGTATTTGGCCGGGGTCGAAAGGGAAATAGTAGAAAAAGCAGTACTCGAGCAAGCAAGAGACGATCTCAGAAAAGACGATCGAAGCTACCACCCACTAACAAATTCTCCAGGGGGCAACGTGCAAGGAAGCGCAAAGGAGACGGTTTGAAGAGGGAGGTTGAAGGTCTGGGAAGGCAGCTGTTTGAACATGCAAAGTCGAGAGTACAGTCCGGCATCAAGTCAGGAGCTAAGAAGAGAGGTAGAATACGACGATCCTCAAACCCTCCAGAAACCATTACTGACCGTATCCGAACTCGCATAGAAAATACCCATAACCCTTCGTTTATACCTCAGAGCTTTAACATTTAATTTTTTCTCGTTATAGTAAGTATGGACTTTTCATCACTGCTGTCTCTGAAAGGAGGGTCTGCCTCTTTACTCCGCGTAGCAGGTCTGTCTCTACGATCTCAACCCAAGTACTCTGAGATTCTCCCCTCCCTCCAAACATGGGGACAAAATGTGCTATTTCTGGGTCAGAGCAGCATGGGGAAATCCCATTACCTCAAGGAAATACTTCGAGAGGTAAAGCCGGAACGACTTTACGTCATCTCCAATACTTCACCGGAGCAATACAGGCAGGAAGGCACGGAGTTGAAACATTACAGTGCAATGCCTGAGTGTATCGAAGAGACGGACATTCAGCCCAAGTCCTTTGTCATTATAGATGATATACGTGTCATGGGACTGAAGCATGGCAGTCAGAGGGAATGTCTTTACAAGTTTTTCACCATGTATAGCCATCATTATGAACTTAATGTGTTCTTTCTCTCTCAAAGCTTTGATAACATCAAAGATATGAAGATAAATACCAACTTCCTCTATCTTTTTCGCTTTACAGATAAATCCAACATCAAACGCTATCTTCATACTTTATTTGGCGGATCCTGTTTGAAAGCTAATCTTGTCTATAAACTCTATGAAAAACTATTAGAAGCTTGTTGGAGACCCTTTCTAGCGGTCGATGCATCACGCAATGAGTTTTATACTCACTGTGATTCTATAACATCGAAGGTTGTGTTTGAATAAAATATTTTCTGCCTATAGTAAGTATGGATGGTGTCAGTGTTCGCATTATACCCACCCACAGTGAGTGGGATGCGGTTACCGTCACTAAGATTGGAGACACCTGGGAGGTCACATTCCCTAGAGTAAAACTAATTGTCCAAATCGAATCCGAAGTTGATAGTTTTGAGTGGATTGCTGGCTGTGAAGCACGGGGGGTAGGAGTGGATGAGATTGATTAAGCCCGTTGTACAGAAATGGAGCGAATACGGGTGCACTTCCAACCTATCTGCATCGAGTGCAACGGCCGTACTCACCCAATACCACCAGAGAAGAGAGACGAGACCATGAAGATGATATTACAAAACCCCCAGGATATCCTGAGTAAAGGTGACACCGTGTGGGAGGTTCAAGGTACTCCTCCAGTACGAGGTGGAGATTATAAGAAATTTTCCGGGCAAGTGAGAGAAGCACTGGCCTATATCCCCGAAGAAGATCGCCCATTTCCTATCTCCCAAGTGAAATCAAACCCTCGAGTAAAGGCTATGTATGATAGAACATTTAAGAACAATCCGGATCTGATAAACCCATCCTCGGTTACTAATGCTGTTGCATCGAATCTCCTCGATTATGATCAGAGTTCTGGAATGGCAAGAGGGTCCATAGCAGAGGCTAGAATGAGGCGAAACATCTCTGCCGCTAGTATCCCACTGCAAACCGCCATGGAGCCAAAGTTTGATAGAATAGTGATAAATACATTTGGTAAACTCCTAGTAGACCATAAGATACCGGAAGCCTTTCTGCAAAGCAGCCACTTCAGTGCAAGGCCGCAACTACACCAAGTCTATCAGGAGGATGAGCAGGGGCTCAGAGGTAGAATGGAAAACACTAGAGATACCCTCGAATTTCAAATCCTCAAAGACTATGCTACTCTGGTCAACCAAATCAATCAGTTTCACCTGTCGCGTTATCCATTCCAGCAGATTGCAGCAGCAGCCAACCTTAATGCGCTTCCAAACCACTCGAGGAGTAATGTGAAATTGGCTGCAATAAGAACTCAGCTTCTAGCCATACCAGGATCCGCAGACAAATATTCCGGTATAGGAGATATGATCAACGCCTACACTCGAACCAAAGAAGCAAAACTTATCAACGCAGAACAATTTATGTTAGGTCTCAAAGAGTACATGGCTGATGATGCCACCTTTATCAAAAGTGTCTTCAAGAATCGGCAAGTGGCTAGCAATACAAGGAGTCCCTATTACCGAACACTTGCTATTCTGAAAGGAAAATCCCTGGTATACTAGGTATGGATGTGGAGCTGAGCAACGTGGACATCGAGTCTGCGCTGAAACACATTCGCGGGTTCCGAGGTGTGACTAGCTATGATCTCCTGCCTGCCTTAAACCATGGCGAGTTTTGTGTGTGTAACACGGACAACATACTCCCGATATTGGACAAACCCGAAGGGGGACACCATTGGCTGACGGTGTGTAGGGAAGGCGATAATGTTCTGATATTTGACAGCTTCGGGCGTGCATTGATGCAGATGGCCGAAGACTATAAAGAACCGGAACTAAAACAATGTTTTCTTAATGTTTATTCCGGCTGCAACCTGTACACCAATACGCAAGTCATTCAAGATAGAAGCACAGCGGTCTGCGGACGTTATGCCATCCTGGTAGCGAAAGTCTTCTCAAAGACTGGTATAGACGGAGTATTGGAATTCCTCTCCTGTACGTTCTCTCACGATACCCTTCACAACGATCAAGTCATGGTTGGTGGGGATTGGCAAGATGATCTTGCTGATGAGCTACATAAACCTAAGCGAGTACATTTCCCACGCAGAAAAGTGGACGTTTACGGCAAGGACGATGTATGGAGTGCTGATCTCGTAGAAATGCAGCCCTTTAGCGAATATAACGAAGGAATTAGATATATTCTCAATGTTATAGACATATACACGAAGTATGCTTGGAGTGTGCCACTTAAGAGCAAAACCGGGGATAGTGTTGTCTCAGCCTTTAAAACCGTCACAACCAATCGGAAACCTAAGCTACTATGGGTGGACCATGGCTCGGAATTTTATAACAAAACGTTCAAGGAGTGGTTGAAGAAAAACGACATTCACATGTACAGTACAGAGAATGAAGGAAAAGCCGTCGTCGTTGAACGTTTCAACAGAACGCTAAAATCTCGTATGTGGAAGCACTTCACCGCTCGCTCGACCAACGTCTACATCGATGTGCTGCAAAAACTTGTCGACAACTACAACAATAGTAAACACAGTACAATTGGGATGACCCCCATGGAAGCCTCCCTAGGGAAACCGATTGAGCAACTGTATGAGCCCATTGCGGATGAGCCTGTCTTTCAAGTCGGAGATAAAGTTCGCATTACAGTGGAAAAAAGAATGTTTGCGAAGGGATACACACCCAACTGGACCGAAGAGGTATTTGTGATTCGTAAGGTTCTCCCCACTTATCCGGTCACCTACAAAGTGAAAGACCTTGCCGATGAACCCATCACAGGAAGCTTCTACAAACAGCAGCTCATGAAGACTGCGCAAGCTACATTTCGAATCGATAAAGTGTTGAAAAGACGTAAGGGTAGTTTGCTGGTCAAGTGGAAGGGATACCCCGAAAAGTTCAACCAATGGGTATCGCAGAAAGAAATGAGGTATATTTCCAAGGATAGTAGTAGAGGGAAGCGATGATGCAGTGCACAATGCAGACTACTGCAAGAAATCTGCTTTCTGCTGTTATTGCTGATCGACTGGCAGAACAAGGTCATGTAGACCTACCACAATGTGTATCGTCGCCGGAGTCGAAACCATCTCGGCTTTCTAGAGTTTTGGTACGAGTGTGTCGCTTAGTCAGGTGCAGTGGATCGAGATTTCAGGTGCTGATGCAGCAACTGTGTTTCAACTCCAGAACGGGTCGTACGCAATTTCTTACATTTGCAAAAGAACTATTTAAAAACGGTATCAGCCATGTTAAAATTGTGGCCCTGTACTTATTCAGCAGCGAGTTAGCGAACATCTGTATGGAGAATTCAACGGAACTGGGATTGCACTATGTACATCATGTCATGACCTGGCACTTAGATTACATGACCACCAATGTTTCGCCCTGGTTGGCGGAAAAAGGAGGTTGGCAAAGTTTTGAAAACACCCTTACACACGACTTCAACTGGTCAAATCGCTCAGTATGGACTCATCCCCGTTCAGCCTTTTTGGCCATAATTTTTCTCATACTAATGGTTGAATGGATGTGAGAAAAAATTCCCGGTACAGTAAGATCAAGATGGACTCCTCAAGCAATGCCACCCCATCAGCCGAGCCATCAACTGCGAGCAACAGCGAAGCCTATGAGAAAGTGAAGGGGCGTTTGAATAAAGTTAAACTTACTCAACAACTACTCCTGCTTGCACCAGTGCTGTTCGGAGCCAGCAATGTGGTGGCAGAGAAATCCACTCAAACCTCACCAGCCGAAAGAACAAGCATCATAACTACATTCATACTGGCCATCATATGGACTTTAATCTCATTTTTATGTCATCATTGTGAGCATAAATTTACGCAAGTATATAAGCATTTTCTCAAGCTGGGGAAATATATGCCCGCAGATACTGAACTTGATCAATTTGATGATATATGGACTATGCTGCGCACACACTGCAAACCAAAGTATGTAGGGTAATATTTTATGATGCGATGAAGATTATTATACCGCACAATGCACTATATCCTGCAATATAATTGAGGCACAAGCCTGAAATATTTAACAAAAATGTAGAGTGTTGGAGCCAGCTCCACACGTCAAGAAAGGAGGAATATTAGACAGAAGAATGGCGGGGAGTTTTGCATGAAAATGATGAAACATGTTCAATGTGGGGTCCTGCCCATTAAATGTCCTTGTGACCATATGCAAGTGTGGCCATGCCATCATCCAGTATATACCGCTTGCAGTCGAATGGAGACAATGCCACCTTGGTGGTTACCTCCTCATACACTGTGTGGCAATGTGATCGGAGACCCGTCATAGGCCTGGCAGACACACGATGACTGAGCAGTGCATCTACATAGTCCTTGTGGGTGATGGTATTTGCCAGGACTGCCTTTCGCACACCCTTGGCTCGTTTGGCCGATTCCTGCCCGATGTAGGAGTACATCTTCGATCTTAGACCTACAAACTCCACCATGGATTTCCCACCAAGCTCATCTTTGAATTTGCCAACCACTTTCTTATTGGCAGAAGTGTACTGAGGATGGTCAGTGGGAAAGTTGCTGGTGTCATACAGAGACAGATCCATCTCTGCATAAACATCACCGGTGGTTATGTGCACAATAACAGAGTCGGTGTCGGTGTACAACAGCCGGATTCTGCTACCGTACTGCTCCTTCAGCACATCGTAGTAGAAGGAGTACATGTGTACCTTTGACAGGTCTAGTATCGACATACCCACATAGACCGGCTTGTTGAGCTTGATCTCAGTGTGCTGCTTTTCTATTCCGACAAGCCCGTTCGGGAAAATGTCGTGCCGCACATATGTAGGCTTGCTCACTGCCCTCAGTACCTGCTCCTCACTTTCTTCTCGCAAGAGATCGATGCGTATTCGATTACGAACGTTCTCCATCGTCTTGCCAAAGACTGAGTTGTTCATCAGCTGCAGCAAACAAACAGGCAAACATGACACATGAGAATCATATCATGCCATTCCTTCACATCAGCATATTTTTCAATTAGCATACTCCACGTCACACTTGCACCATACATGCAACAACAAAAAACAACAACAACAACATACGAGACTGCACACAACGGTTGCATTTACCTTGTAAAAGCTCTTCTCAAAGTCGGTTGTAGCCCTCGTGCGAAGTGCAGTGTTCAGATTGATGTAGGGAGCCATCCAGGCACTCTGCTGAAATCCCAACACCTTGTGAACAGCGGTCACCACCATGCCCAGACGCGAATACAGCTGCAGTGTACGGTAGTGTAACACATACTTGGACTTGGGTAGGAGACTGGGTGTCAACTTGACTCCATCTACGGCTGACACTTTGAGCTCCTCCACAAGTGCTTGTTGGTATGGTGATAGCTTATCTGAGAATGTTCTCATCACTTCCGGTGCGAGTGGATAATCATTGAAGTAGTGGTGCAGCGAAGAAGGTACCTCAAGATCACACTCCACAATGAACCCAGTGCTCGAATCTACAGGGTGTGCCAGTATCTCGGACAGGTTCTTGTCACACCAGGCAAACTCAGATGTCGGCATACTCTGGCACATAGCCCAGCCATACAGGTTGTTGGCATCAAGGTATAGCAGGTATGATGTGGGCTCGGCAGGATTGTACTGATCCATCGTTGGGTTGTTGGCCTTGCCGTACCGCTGCGACGCCATTGAGATGCCCCCACGTAGACCGGCTTCGACAAACAGATGCATGTCTACATCCGTGAGCAGCTGCAGTTCAATCTGGGTGAACCGTAGTAGAGCATCCCATGCATATCCTACATAACACCATACAACACACCAGAACACAAACACGAAAGTCAATACACCATGCAACAAGTATAAAAATACACCGACAAGAAAGCACAAGAATACTAACAGAGAACACCATCTAAAGGAGAGAATACATTGGACAACAACAAAGACTGATGAACATACCTGGGAGAGTAAGGTAATGGGCTGGATCCAGCCCATACGTCTTGTATGCCGTCTTGCGGAAATGCTCAAAGACATCTGCTAGAAGATAGACATCTGTTTGCAAATAGAGGTCATGATAGGCCTCCATTGTACTGCACTCAAATGTCTGCAAAAAAAAAAAAAAAAAACATCAACGCACACACACAAACGCACACATCCATACACACAAGCATCCACACATCCACAGATGGAGAGCAATGAGTACAAAAAAAAAAAAATGAGTAGAGCACATCACAACAGCATTCAAAAGTCATATTTATTAAGTAGAGCACAATAATGCAAAAAGCATGGCATCAGGGAAATTCTGAGGGGCAAGGCACAAGCTGCTTACCTGCCATACGTTCTGAGCATGGGCATAGTCGGCATCACTGATACCTTCTCCAGTCAAACTAGACTCAAATGCTGATTTAGGCGGCAGCTGTGTCTCATCAAACCGAGCAAAGGAGTCCATGTACTCGTAGGGGTAGACACCCTTACGCAGGAGAAGGTCATGATGGGCCAATGTACGAGTAAGCTTGAAGGCGTCTTCCGGAGTGTTGCTCACCAACGAGTCCAGAGAGGAGTTCAAGAAGGCCATGGAGTCGATAAAGCGGTACTGGCGCCACTTGAATGAAATATATTTCTCCATGTTGTTGGCGATGACACTGATCTCACCAACCTTCTTAATCCGCTTACGCTGGTTAGAGTCCTCGTACTCCACCTCTTCAACCTCGGTCATACCAATGTGGGCGATGAGGTGGTGAGCATCGTACCCTTTCAGGTTGTGAAACACAACCGGAATGATCTGGCGATCTGGGTAGATACTCAGCTGAATATTACACTGGTAGTGTGCAGCACCACGGTAGTTGCCTGTGCAGATATTCAGAAAGAGGGGAAAACACAAACATAGTAAACATCTACAGTGAAGGTGATACCACAGACAATACAATTCAATACACCGTGATAAAACACAGATGCAAACAGCTACAAAGACATGAAAATGCACTATACACATCATACGCATATCTACACACAACTGCAAAACAACAAAAATAAACAAAAAATTATAATACTTACCAGTGAGATGATCATGATCACGAACACGATCTTCTCCAAGTACTTCATCACATATCCAGCAGTTGACTGCGTTCTGAAACTCAAGCTCCAGTTCTGCCGTCATGCGAATTGGCCTGATATCAGCCAAATCCTCCTGGATACTGCCTTCCAACTCTTTGAGACTGTCGAAAAAGTTGTGAATGGCATTCTCACTGCAGTCGTCAAACTCGCCACGGACTTCACCGTTGGATCGGATGGCAGCATATCTACAAGAGCATAAAAGAAGAGGGAAAGTAAGAATAAGTGATTTTTTGAAAAAATGGAATCACACAAAATGCACATATTACAATACGAACACAATCAGGGGAGAACAAGACAAGAAGAAATAACAGGAAGCACTGTGCAGGCATGAGTGCAGCAAAAATTAGTCAAAAACAACACCAACAACAAAACATACCTGATGCTGCATGGTACATGACGGGCTGTGCGTACAGTGCTGCTGCCATGCTGTTCCTCCATCGGCTCAATGATGGCCTCCGTATCAGCGTAAATGATATATGGAGCCACCATCCTGTGCTTCAAATTTGTATATTTGAGGATGCTGTCCTTTGCTGTGGGCATGACTACTGGCACAGGCTTCATCACCTGACATCTCTCGCTGTGATGCTGCAGGGAGTCTGCTGTTTTGTGTGCGGAGAGGCATCGGAAGCAATAGTGTGTTGCCCGCTTGTTCTTATTCTCACATGCACGACTGAAGTTTTTTATCCATGTGAAGTGGTTGTCATGTAGAAGCAGGTTGATTGGAGTCTCCTGTCGCTCGCTGAGATACAGTGGGTACAGATTCCCCTCGTAGCCAAACACATTGATTGCAAGACCATTCTGTAACTCCACTTTGGGTACATCACTGAGCGTTGCAGGGAACATCACACCATCGAACCGCAGCTCATCAACATACTGGGTGTACCTGGATACACGCTGTGGGTTGTTGTCGATGGGATGCATCGCTGACAATAACGCCCACATCAAACACCTGTCATCGTTGTTCTTTACGTTAATGATGGCCTTCTTTTTTTCTAATTTGGGCGGGATATCAGCTGCACCACCTACAGAACACCACAAAAATACAACGAAGGTTTTTCTCAGAGTTACACCACATTACAACTACACCCTCTCGACAATCACGAAAGACTGTACATCTAGTACAAAACATCTACAACTTTCCACAAGAAATTCGACAGGCTTCGAACAAACACTGCCGGATGAACAGAAACTCACCTCGAAGAGGAGTGTACTTTGCTGTCGACACATCCAGCTGTCTCACTCGAGAAACGGTCCAGTTGGATCCGTTCTGCACCCACTTATCAATAAGACCAGTGATCCTCGCCACCATCGTCTTGACTGCACTATCAATATCCCCTTCGCTGAGGATCCGAGCCGGTCTACTTCTAAAAAACGGGACGGCAGACGTACTACCCGTGGCCGACTCTCGTGTCATCTCCACCCTCAAAACTAAAACCACCTTGAACGGGTGAGACTGAAGCTCCTCGAGCAGAACCTGTCGGAGCTCGTCATGATGGCTGCTGAAAAAGACGAGAGGATCAGTGCCTGAACCTGGTAAAGAAAACTTTTTCAAAAAACCACGCACGGCACTCGAGGTGGGCTGTCTGGGCTGCCTGGATCGTTTTGCACTTGGCTCCGCCATCGTCACGTAACCTCCAGCACTGCCTACAACATACTGAGGAAATAATCTCCCCGTACAGCGTATATGAGGTCGGCTATCACCCTACAATGACACGTGTACTAGTACACCTTGTGTATACGTCTTTTCCGCAGGGCCACTGAAGGTCGCACGCTCCGCGTGCTTATGCGCGCATGCGCAATATGTCACTGCACATCTACGATGTGCAAATCAGGGAGTAGTACGTATTTTACTACTCCCCGGTGTGAATGCACCGAACGTGCACAAGTGCACGGTCGCCACGGAAAAGAACATGATGACATTTATGGCATGGCAGGGCCAAAGGTCAAACCCTGGGGGGTCCCGAGGCCAGACCAAGCGCGCCCGATACAGTGTGCCTTATTTAACCCAAAGGTCAAAGGTCAAACCCTGGGGGAGTCCCGGGGCCAGACCAAGCACGACCGACACAGTGTGCCTTATTTGGCCCAAAGGTCAAAGGTCAAAAAGTGGGCCAGAACCCGCCCCGCACTTACTACTAGTAGCATTGAAGAAAAATAGTGCCCTCTCTTGAGTAGTGCCCTCTCCTGAACAGTGCCCTATCTGTGATGGACATTGACAAGCATAAGCATCAAGATGAGAACACTCTAACCGCGCGAGAACCACAGGCAGCTTTTCAACAAGGCAGGTAATACTTTGACACGGATCAGAAGAAATGCTCTCCTAATCCAGAGCGAGGTAATACAGCAGAACTATAATCATGGGATGTTGAGTATATTAAAGGCGAGGTAATACAGCAGAAATATACTTATTGTAACTGGGATGTTGAGTATGTCGCTCTGGCCTAGGTGAGCTGTCTTTCCGATCTCTGTCAAAGCATTACCTGCCCTGTTGAAAAGCTGGCTGAGGTTCTCGCGGTTAGCTAAAAGTAAAGAGAAAGCTTCGTAGATGTGCAAGGATACATTTATCGTAAAGAGAAGGACCATGGAACTACAAGTTACGCTATATGGTCCACTAACACCACCAGTTACTAAATAAATCAGCTCGTGAAGCTCAGACTTAGAAAACCGCAACTGGTCGTTCTTCACATGGAAAATAATCAGCTCACCGATACCATTGCCAGAAACTGGCCGACGGTACTGATGTTCTACAACGAACTGACGATCTTAGCACGTCATGTATGCGCACTGGTGGTGTTAGTGGACATTATAGCGTAACTTGATTCTTTTTTCCGTAGATTTGTTGGAGCTATGTGTTAGGCCATTGAATGTCTCAATATCATTGTCCGTTTTGTGCCTTGTTGTCCCACTACCTGACTGTATTTATTATTTTTCATTTATTTCACTCAACTCGTGGTCCATGACCAATTGGCACGCAAAGTGCGAGAGAGGGGTGATAGCCAACCACGGCAAAAAAGAAAAGAAAGGAATATAGAAAAAGAGAAGAAAGAAGGATAGACAAGAATCCAGCAAGGAGATTCTATCATGCTACATTATGCGATCGGAGTGCATTTTTAAAGCGGGAAAGACATTTTTGATGTCTTAACATGCTGGGGAAGTTGCAGCCAAAGGCTAGCTGTAGGACAAAAACAGAGGGAGTTGGTAAATGAGGCTGAATTAGCACGGGGAAGTGAGAGACTATTACGAGTGGACCGGGACAGAGAAAACCAATTGAATACGGAGAGATGAATGGGAATTTTACCTAGGCGAATTCTGTGGATCAAAATGCAAAGCTGCTGTTTGCGATTATCTTTCAGTGGCTCAGTATTGCTGATACAATAGAGCTCAAGACTAGGAAATAAACGCTGCTTGTTTAACAATATTTTAAGAAGAGATTTATGTTGGATTTCAAGTTTGTTCACAAGATGTTGACTTAGACTACACCAAGACTGACATGCATACTGGAAAGTAGGTAATAGATACGAGCGATAAAACATAGAACGGCAGGCATGTATTTGGCAGATGAGAACGATGAGGATATACAGTAGTATGCCGAGAACACTACTGTTTTTTTTGCAAATATAGTCTACATGAGGAGCCCATGTTAGACAGTCGTCAATAATTATACCAAGGTGCTTATGTTCATGGACAATTTCTATGGTCGATGAGCTGCCAGGACATGATAAAGAGGGTGTATAATACGTCGTTACCTTGCTGGACTGTTAGTCTTCACTCGTAACTTATTGGTCCTTTGTATTTGCTATAACTATTGTAGTTATTGCTATTGTTGTGGTAATCCGGGGACTTGGCTTGACGGCGCCGTTCACAAGGACTTCACTGCAGCAGTCCACTGCGTGTATACCAGCAGATGAGAACAGTGTGTTTGGCTTACTCTCCTAGCATGGCCAATCGGCAGGACCGCTGTGACATTTGGCGATGTAGCTGATGCCTGGCGCCGTAAGACAATAGCGGCCATCATGAAGTGCAGGGATATTAGTCTTACAAGATAAGATAAGTCTTGTAAGACTAGCATCTCTGCACTGCATGGTCGCAAAAGAAAACGATTAAAATCGCTTTCTTTCGAATAGCCTAACCCTGTTTTATTGCTCATTATGTAGCATATAGTTTTCCTCGCTGTTCAATTCTTTTGCATGATGTGCATCAAGAGATCCCCTTGACAGGCCCTCGCCTCTGGGAGATTCCTTTAAATAAAGATTATTAAAATAATTACTTTTCCGCGGGTATGATCGCCAGGACATAAGCACAAACGTATACGCTGCTGCCGTTGGTTCCAGATCTGAAGGAAATATTGACAGCCCCTGCTTGGATGACGACTACACTATAGCTCCCTGCTTCGAGTCCTCGCATATGTAGTGGGAATCAGTATTTTTTGCGGACTTGTCCCATTTCAATTCCCCGGAATTGATGGATGTCAATTATTTCCAGTCATGTTCGGATATGGATCATCCCGGGGTCAATTAGTTGTTGGCGGATGATGCTCGGACGATTGGCAGATTCTGCTTGAAAAGCAGTGAAATTGGCAGAATCCTACAAAGCTCATGTAGTGGTAGTACTAGTTATTATTAATTTTTACTTTGGTTTACCTAACAGGGTGCCATGGCCTTCTTACAGGGTGCCATCGTCGGCAATTCACAAAAATCTGCTCCACTTCTTTTGCCTGACATACACGAAGCATACCATAGAAAGCACCGAATTTTGCCGATTTCCTGCCGCCATTACCCGCCAATTCCTGCAATAACTGTTAGAGAGCTGATCTGTTATACATTTGGGATGTGTTCTACATTTGGGATGTGTTCTACATTTGGGATGTGTTCTACATTTGGGATGTGTTCTACATTTGAGATGTGTTCTACATTTGGGATGTGTTCTATTGAAGTTTTACTGTACAGTCGCCTAAGGTCCTCAGTCTGCGTACAGTGCTCTATGTCACGTGGACAGAGCCAGTAACATCTTTACCACCACTGCCACGATTCAGGTTGTGCGTGCTTCCCCTAGCTGCATCTCATGTTTAGCATTAAAGTTGTCTTTGTGAAAAACAAAACAAAACCAAAACCTAATAAACTAATCACACAGCAATGACACAACCAAGCCTTCTTCTGCCGTTACTCAGAGTTTTACGGATCTCGTTGTCTGATGATTGGTTCAGCCATGACACGCAGAGTCTCAACGTAATTTGCCCAGGTTTTCATCGTGTACTTTCGCAGAACCTAAGCCTACTTACTGCCTCTGTAATTCCCTATCCTTGAACTTAGTTACTTTTCTCGCCTCAAATGGGGCAAGGAAGAATTGCACGGGTCACACAATGCAGGATGCACTGTTAATAATTATTTTCACGATATCTAGAATTGTACGTGGGAGGAAGAGGTTACTCTTGGTGGGAGACATCACAAGGTTACACGTATGGTGCCAGTATTGGATGAATGGACTGTAGGGCGAAGTTGTCGGGCCGCCGCTGCCAACAGGGATTTACTTTTCTCTCCTTTCAGCGTCAATTGCTGGCTCAATGTCAGTCACTGGTATGATCGTATTGCGTATTTTCAGGTTAGGTTGTGATCCGGCATGACAGTGATCAAGGCTGTTTGGAGAGTGTTGTGAAGATGTATGGGTAGAGTGATCACGTGAGAGAAGAACACTGTTGTTATGCACTGAACAGAATACAGTGATCGGATAGAAATTTTCATTTGGACATGAGGTCAGCCCGGGAAGGTAGGAAACGATCATCAATGGACCGATCAAGACTGTGATAAGGATAATGGATCGGTGGAAGTAGGCAAACGACATTACCTCAGCTGTGCTAGCAAACCATAGTTGCGGAGATATTCGAAAACAGCTAATCCAAAACTGCTCAATGTCAAATGCGGCTTGCTTTACGTCAGACAAGTAAGTTCTGCTGGTAAAATGGGTATACATGTGCATTAAAGCCTGTGCGAAAGGTTTTGATTCTCGAAAATTGGAAATAGTATTATACTTTTCGATCGTGAGCGAAATTGAAGAACAAATCAGAGAAATAGCTGTTCGTGTCAAGTTCAATTCCACACTTCTGAGTTAGAAATAGCATTGATTCAATCACTGTCTGAGGATGAGAGTTACGATCCCTGGGTTGGTGGTACGTGTTTCAACAATCCTACACAGTTGTCAGCCATGTCGAATCCTACCGTCGTAGTCATGGAAATTCGGTGAAATGAAGCGGAGCCAGCGTCCTCCTTCAGTGCGTACAGAAAATTGCAGTGCTCGTGTTGACTTTAGGCATTTTCACGGCTGCATGGCCAGCGCCCTGGTGCCACTCGACCTCCGACCTGATTTCCATGTCCACGGCAGTATCTGCTCTCAGGCGCAGCCACACGCCCGGGGCAAGAGGCCCTGGAGGCGTACATACCTGTACGCGCCCAGATTGATGTCGTCCATGCCGGCGCTGTTCACGTGCGACATGTTCACCATGGAAACGGGCGGCTGATGTTCGTGCAGAAGCATGTGCACGTCGGTGAAATTGGTCGGCACACAGCACATGGACAGCTGTTTGGGAATGCCCTGCGCCTGCAGTGTGCTGGGCAAGTGATGCAGAATATCATCCTTGAGCAGGGCAAACTTAGTGTAGCCCGTGAACATGGCCGAAGCTGGCTGATTTGTGGACACCCTATGCGATGACAAGCATGAACCGCGGCAATTGCGGAACCTGATCTGCCGAGGCTCGATTACGGACGTCCAGCCCAGGTCGCTGACGTTAATGACGACGTAATCATCGAACTGGCAGAACGGCGTCGAGCGACTGTGGGGCGTGACCGAGATCTCGTCGGGCCGCGGGGACGGAGTGCGTGTGTTCGTCGTCGTCGTGCGATAGGATTCCATTTGCTGTTCGCGCTGCTCTTGCATGAGCCGCTGCTGCTCTCGCTGTTTACGATCCAGCCGCCGCTGCTCCTTGCTCTTCTTCCTCTTCTTCGGCTTTTGCCGTGTGGTGTTGGTGGTGCCCGTCTGTGTTGGTATGGTGGGCTCGTCTTCATGTCCCGTGGGATTAGTCTCACCAGCAGAGCGTCTTGATCGGTGCTCCTCCGCTGTAGCTACTGGCATGGCCGAGAAGGTCTTCAGCTCTTCGGACAGCGTGCGGAAGTCCTGCGCTTTTCGCGTGCCATACGTCAGGAAGGCGGTCCTGGCGATGTTGTGCCCGTTGTGGAAGTGATGCACGCGATAGAGCACAGTAGAGTCGGTTTGCGCAAGCCGCACAGCATGGTCTAGCCAGGTCAGCGTGAAGGCTCTGGCTGTGGGCAACACCCATGTGATATCCAGTACAAGCCAAGAGGACGTGTTGGCTCTATGTCTGCTGTCAAGGGTAGACTGACCTGCTGTTGATTTGCTCAGGTGATGAATCCGCTTGCCAGCGGATAGGTAGCCGCGTCGGTGTGCCCGCACCCACTCCAGCGGCAGCCATACTTCAGAAAAGCAGCTCCTTTCCTCGTCGCTTGCCGCACCACTGACGACGAGTTCCAGGCGAGAGTAGTCTGTGCCACAGAGAGAAGAACACAGTTGAACAGAAGTCCGTTACGATATGAGCTATAACACCCAGTAAATCTAACATTAAAGCGTTCTCCGGATGAAATAATAGTATACTACCTCGACATTCGTCTTGTTGAGAACTCTCGCTAGGCTGCTCTAGTGCTGCTGCATTACGCATTGCCCGCTACTTTTCGTAGTTTGAGCACTCTGGCGCTAAAGTGACGAGCTATCTTAAGTTAATGTCTGTGGTGCCTCCTTTGCAGCAGGGCTGGTAGCTCGGCCTATTTTAAGCTCGTAGCTGTACTGATGAGGCCTTTATGGCCAAAAACAGCTTGCTGTCAGTCTACAGCATTGGGTACTTTGAGATATAAAGTAACGACCCGCCTCACATACTCCCATACCATAGTGGCCGAGTGGTTAAAGGCGATTGACTTCAAACACTATAATTATACACCACTCATTTGACCTCGGATAAACAGTACATTGACCATAAAGTATAAAGTATGCAGCTTCCGTCCACAAAACATTCTATTGAAATGTGAATGAGTGCACACAGCTTTTCTGCATCCGCGGTGGTGGCGACCAAACGACATCATGCCCTTCTAAACCCGTTTTCGAACCTACACTGGGCACCTGAGATTCAAGGTTTCACACAGCTGGTGATAATCAGGACCTCAACCCCCTGACCAATATAATACAGGCTCACAAGGTGTATTATGTTTACCAAAGTCCTAAAAGAAAGAGAACACGCACTTCAGATTGCTGAACACCAACGTTTTGAAAACATCTCCCATGTAGCCTTTCTCCTCAGTATCCTCAGACAGTTCTCCTCAGTACGCGTATTGTAGTTCACCAGACTTATTCCAAGCACAGTGTTATTCATCTGGTGAGAATCATGATGTTGTATAGAGAACGCAGTGGTGGCCGAGTGGTTAAGGCGATTGACTAGAAATCAATTGGGCTCTGCCCGCACAGGTTCGAATCCTGTTCACTGCGAGGCTGTAACTTTTTTCATTTTTTTCATGTACTGTTTTCCTCTCGAATATGCTGCCATTACGTCTCACAACATTAGTGTCTACTGTATCACAATGACCATCTTCATGACCATCTTCAATGACCATCTTCAATGACCATCTTCATGACCATCTTCATGACCATCTTCAATGACCATCTTCATGGCCATCTTCAATGACCATCTTCATGACCATCTTCAATGACCATCTTCATGACCATCTTCTCCTGAAGATGGGCCTTGCCCGAAAATTCGAATTTAATAATGTCTTTTTCTTTTAGTGATTGGTGTAGCCCAGAGACCGTTTGGAGAGTGAAGATGTATGGATATAGTGGATGGCTACAGTGGAGTCTTCGCATTTTGAGAAATGTATCACAATGAGCACAGTAAATTACGATTGTGCTTTTGATATTCTCTTCAAGCTGCACTTCACAGCTACAATAAAGAATATCAAATTTGAGTCCTAAGCCATGGAAATGTTCGCCGGTGAAACATCATATGTTTGTCTTCACAAACACACAGGAGGCGAAGGTCTGTTTAGCTGTAACCTCAACTATCAAGCATGCCAGCGATCATTAGCCAGTGGTATTCATGACGATCGCTGGGATGCATGACACTTGACGTTACAGCTAAACAGACTCACTGATCAAAGAATTATGTAATCTTTCCTCTGCTGTCTTAAACCCTATTCTATTTTTATTTTTCTCTTTTAATCTTTTCCTTTTTCCTTATTATTTGTGTGCCTGTAGTCGATCTCATATAATAAGGCAACACTGGCAACACTGCTTGTTTGGTCTTCGACATTAAATAAACCAAACTAATCCAATCGAGACCTTTGCCTCAGTCGTGTATTGCTCCGCACATTTGTGCATTGAGCGCTCTCTGTGAGCTGCCTCGGCCGGCCCTATTTGTGAATCTGCACAAGTGGGCCAATGGTACACGATGAGCACAAAGATTCCAGTGGAGAACGTATGGACAATACTGTACTCGAACTTCTCAGCCTCGACTCGAGTTTCGTGTTACACTACACTACATGATACACTGAACATCTAATCAACGTCATAGTTCCAATTTGCTCTTTTTTAGTGGTGTTCACATCAGTTTGTCACGTGACTAACTTTGTGTAGAAAGTGATCAAGGCCTGTGAACAGTGGATCCAACATGGCCGACATCACGTGACCCATAGGTGCAGGAAATCAGTTGAGCTGTAACCGACAGGGTTACCCTGTGCGGGTATGTGGTACATGCACATGTAGATGCAAAACCACTCTTTGCTCTCGTGCATTAGGAACAGGTGCTGAGCAAGCCTAAGAAAAAGGTCACCACAGCTGGGGAGAACATGATTTTTGACAAGTGCTGCGTCTGCCACAAATGACAAATGCAAATTCACTTGAAGACTGCCTGCTGTGACGCCAGATTGATTTTGTACCACGTGACACAACTGCATTTGCAGAGAGCACAATCCACGCGGCATGGTGTGCATGGGAAATCAGAT
The DNA here is from genome assembly GCF_964019385.1 of Sycon ciliatum. Lineage (NCBI taxonomy): Eukaryota > Metazoa > Porifera > Calcarea > Leucosolenida > Sycettidae > Sycon > Sycon ciliatum. The sequence goes on along the minus strand of NC_088649.1, from coordinate 8,412,214 downwards.
CTTACACAAAGAGACGTACACACACGAACAAACAAGCACTCACTCACACACAAACACACGCACCCACACCTAATCCCATTGCCCTTAGGACCCTGAAGATGCAATCTCATCCGCCAACATCACTTGGAACAGTTGGCAATGGAACACCGTGTATTGGATGGTTAAACAGGTGCAGCACTGTTGATCATGTAACAGTGTTGAAGAACTCTGGACGCTTCCATCCAGTCTCTCCCCTGTCCTATTGCCCTCACTGGAATCATGCTGCACACGTGTGGCAATTTTTCTCGAGACCTCTTCTGATTGAAGCTGATTCTCTCGTTGGTTTGCAGATTGAGACTAGAAACGCCTAGAAATACCCACAAGGAAGCATTGACAGGTGCCAAGGGTATCTATACGCGTGCTTGACTACTTCACAGTGTAAAAGCTGCTTTCCATCACGTATCGCATCTTGCCTTGGGTCGTAACAATACTAGTAGGTCAGGAGAAATCGTGGAGTTGAAGAACAACAGTGACAGTAGACTACAGTCCATTCATCGGAAACTGGCCCGCTGGCTTTTGAAAGTCGGATTTGGGCCGAATTGAGGATCAAAACCTACTTTAAATCTCAAAAATCTGGGTTTGGGATCTGCTTCTCCATACATTTTGCCATGGCATACCTGTCCTGATTTTGTAAAACCTGGCTGAATTTCTATTTCCCTGTTCTTGGACTTTTCTGGCCTCAAATGTGGCAAGGAGTAATTGCATAAGTCACACAATGCAGAATGTGCTGTTGTTTTCACGATATCTACAACTATGTGAGAGAGACACCAAAAAGTTAGGGTGCCAGTTTCCAATGAATGGACTGGAAATGCAACTGGTCTTCACGCATGGTACCAGCACGTATTAAAAACGACCTCACAGCTGCTGCATACTAGTAGTGTGGGCGCGTTGCTATGAAGCAGCAGGCGGCACAGAGTCGACTTCTTCGCATTATACCACTGAGTGGCTTGGGCGAGGGAAGAGAGGCATACCAGCAGCAAGCTTGAGTTTTCCAAATACGAACATATAATTGGCTTTTACACGCTCCTCCTGCAATCGGCAGTGATCAGTAATTGGCCAGGAGACAAGAGTGGGTGCTAGAACGCCACACCTAACATCTTCTCACGGTCGTATTTGGAAACACTATTCTGAAGATGGCTCAGCACCTGTGTGCGAGTATCTAGACATGGTGGCTCAATGCCGCAGGATAGACCTCACAAGCATCCAGTGTGGCCTTCAACACAAGCTTAAACACTTCCACGTGCGCTAGACCTCACAAGCAGTCAGTGTGGCCTTAAAGAAAAGCTTAAACACTTCCCCGTGCGCCTTCCGCTATCGGCATTAATCAGTGGCTGCTTGTGTAGCATCATTGTGACAGCTGGGAAACAATATTGGCATACTGACGGTAGTCACATTGTCAGCGATATGTCAGTGGGTTGAATGTGTAGCCCGTTGGCTTCTCGAGGGTATGTTAGTCTGAGCATTGCACTGATCTTTATCCAAGGCAGATTGCGCAATGGGAAAGCATTCCTATGATAGACACACCCAAACTGGACATGGATGCATCGACGCCGATTCCACGCGTAAGAATGCGACAGATATGTACAGCTAGGAAGCTAGGTTCCGAAGTCATTCGTCTTGTGAAATCTCACAGGCCAGGCAATGCAAGATTGCTGCATCCCGGGGCATCCCGGGGCTTCGGGGGAGGGGGAGGGTTTTTTTCAAATTTTGAACTGAGGCTCGAAATCGTGAATGTACCGGGCAGGTGACAGCTGGACTTGAATTCCACAGAGCTCGGAAAGTAGAATCCAACACCAGGTGGAGAAGCTAAGGTGTTACCATCCATTACTTGGAGCAGTTTTCAGATTACATCATCTGCGCATTGAACCATGAGGGTTGTGGCGATCCTACGGATGGGGAAAACTTGGCCCTCAGCCGAGTCTCAGGCGAACCGTGATTGTTTTCTTTCAGATCACCGACCTCTTGCATAGCTCTGGTGGAGCAGCGTCTACGATATGTGTAACCCCAGGAGGGAAGTGCGGTCACTACCAGTCCTGCAACTTGGAGGGAGATGAGAATGGAGGCTGCTGAAACAATTGACTGTGGTCACCAGAGCAACGCGCAAAGGGCCACCTCCTCCACATGAATGCACTTGCCGCGAGTTGACCCTCCTGTTCCTCAGTCCTCTTTTCTCGTTGTCCACAAAATCCAACTCAGCCAATAATTCAGATGATTTTGTATGAAACTTACTGCTCAACCCCAATAAGGGTCCCTTTACTTCGAATTTCTGGCGTTCAAATCAGTTTATATCACGCCGAAATATCCTGCCTTTACCAGTTACCCGACAAAGAGAAGCTGGTACATGGGCATTATTCATTTGATCCTCTTTCCCTGATTGAATAAGGGGGTAAGGAGAAGGATTCGATCCCGTACAGATTTAATCATCAACCACCAAACGGAAACTGGGCTCTCCGGTCTGGAGAGTACAGTTGCGGTGTGGTGTTTTTTATACAAAAGTCCACTATAATCCCGAATATGTGAGAGAAGTGGTGGCAAGGCCAGTCTGCTCTGGTGGTTGACGACAAGTTAATTTTCTCCTGGTATCAAACTAAATTACCTTTTCCAATTGTATTACGAATCTCAACACGTGAAAGTGCCACAAAAATGAGGAAATGCTTGCCACGTTTGTTCTAGAAACATTCGAATAGATGACAACCCCCCCCCTCCCCCCCCTCCCCCCCCTCCCCCCCCCCTGACACATGGCGACCGCAGATCTGAAAATATTAATTTTGGAAGTGCAAATGAAACAGTTATCATGAAGACAAAGGATGAACGATGAACTATCCCTGGCAGTGATCAGAGTCCTGTTCGTCCAAGAACCCGAAGTCACATGGTTATGGAGATGGAATGAATCACTGACACGTTCAAGTACATTGTGTCCATGTAAGGATAATTTCGCCACTGTTCGAAATAAGTGTACATGTACGCGTACTGAGTCAGGAATGACCACCGACTGCTGAGCCGCAATCATCATTAGTCAGCTGCTAGGCAGCAATACTAGTATTCATTGCGGAATGCCTGACTTCTGGCAATTCACCTACACCTACTGGTGCATTTCTTGGAAACGAGTACTTGAAATCTCGACCCTAAGTCTTCCAGCCTGGCAAGAGTGGTAATTGTTCCCTGATTGGAATCCATACCGTCTGACAAGTAGAACTGAGAGTCCATACACACTTTTAAGGTGTATTGGTGGGGAATACAGAATGTAGAACGAGCTGTGTACGCGCCATATCTATTGGACCTCTCTCTCTCTCTCTCTCTCTCTCTCTCTCTCTCTCTCTCTCTCTCTCTCTCTCTCTCTCTCTCTCTCTCTCTCTCTTCTCTCTCTCTCTCTCTCTCTCTCTCTCTCTCTCTCTCTCTCTCTCTCTATCTCCCTTGACGGTACTTGGTATTCATAAGCCATATCATCACATGCAATTTCTCATGTGAATTATAGCAACCTATGATATTATCCTACCTGCACTAGAACCGCGTGGATCCGCTCCATTCCTTGCACTCCAATAATTATTACAAAATATAGCATTTCTACATGTATCTCACCCGAAATTATCCTGACTATCCTGCTCGAATAAAGCCTTGTTGTGACCTCGCTTCGAGTGTGGCTGCATGTTTCTTGATGTACGACAACGTTCCTAACAAATTACACCGCATGGGCGTTGATTCACAGTGCAACGTAAACAATGGTCTATTAAATTTGTCGAAATTTTTCGATACACTGCTCCAGTTCGAAACTCTAAACACGTGATCACAATTTCTTTGCAACTCTGGGAACTGAGAACAACTGGTAACTCTCGACTCCAGCAGCACCCTTTTTCTAGCGGTCAATTTGGCACGTTTGTCGCAAGCCGGTGTTAGGAGAGGGGATGCTAGACTAACAGCAGGAGTTGGACACACACTGAAGCCAAACAATCCCAATAATAATAGAGCCCGCGCGAGAAATGAAAGCGAACTGTAGAAGCACAGCGCGCGGATTCATTAAACAGAGAGAATCGTGCAAGATTTCACCGTTCAACCGCTTCACATCGAATAAGAGTATAGACTCTGGGCGGTGGGATACTGTCAGTGCCCATTAGCATGAACAATAGTACACTGATAACACACTGGACGGTTTGATGGCTTGCATCTGCACGGCGTACTCGGCCACACCTAGTGCCAATACATTGAAAGGCATAAGGAATGCCTGGGCTAACATGTTGTGTACCCAGGACAATGTCACGGACCATAACCATAATCGATCTCAGGCTGCTCTCCGCAACCCTCATCTTCAGCGCGCTCTTCAGTTGCAAATCAATTCCCCGTCGATGTTATGTATTTAGTTTGGTCCCAGATGTGGTGTACACCAGCGGTATCTCCTCCAACTACTTTCACTCAATCTTGCTAATTTCGAATGCTTCCTAAGAGATGGAAAGGCCGTCGAGAGGCGATCCTCACGTCGACAATGTACAACATCTTGTACGGCTCTCTGAGTGTCAGCATACAAGGTGCGACAGTAAACAGCACTTCATTAGGGCTGCTCACTAGCAAAATGGCGACGACCCCGCACGCCACAGAGACCGAATATTTTAATGCGAAGTGAGTCCAAGTGTAATCCACTCTCACACCTTGGGGTCCTCACTAGCTTCACCCAGGCCTACACATCATGCAATCAAATTGCGTGAGAACATGAGCCGTTCCTGCGTCGACACTAACCGGGGTTCAACCATAACGCACCTTTAATCAACTTGTCTCGTGTTGTACTTTTTAGTATTTAGACAAATATAATCCAGTCAATTTTAAGGATGCTTATAAAAGAGAATGTACATGAATCTGCCATGAGCACAGTGCACATGTAAAGTAAAGGTAGCCGGATTCGCGGTCGCATCACCTGACGTGTTTAGGAACACATCAAGCAACATGCATAATTATAGAATGCTGTCTTTGGTGGTTGTCTCTTACCTTGTGCGTGCCGTTTGACCTTCAGATGGCTGGTCCGAATGCTACCCGAGCAGGTGTAGCGCTTTCTCCAGTGAGAGCATTGTGCTTCACTGCACTCTGCAGTGTCAGCGGATGGCATGGCGGATTGCCCTGTGGATGATGGGCCACCAGCGCGTCCCAGGCCCTCTGCCCATTGGCGAACATGACGGAGCAAGACCAGTTCGGGTGGCAGGCTTGGTCGGCGTGTTGCGGAGGTTGGGGCGGCCCAAACACACAGCACTACTGCCACACAGGAAAACCATAATCTTGACATTGTGTCTCTATTTGCTTTAGATTTGTCCTCCGCCTGTCACTCAGCTGTCACACAAGTGTGGGATGTGCCGTGCGAGGAGCAACTTTTATTCTAGGTCCTGCTGACCAAATTCCGGTGCTGCTTTTGATACTGCGCGACCACCGATAGTAGTCCTTGCCACAGAGAGTCAGAGTATTCGCATAATATGGATGACCGGCGGACGCCTTTTGGCAGTCTCAGTGCACAATATCGGTGCAAGCTTGCCTGTCAGCCTGTCTGCGGGCGACCAGCGTACTGCGGCCTGGATCGATGGGCGTTGCTCATGAGAGGGGTGCCCAGCGCTACCCAGCATAGGCAACTGCATAGATAGATCGGACGAGGACCCTGAGCACGGCGAAAGCAAAGAGGTGCGTACCTTTCAAGCAAGTAACTTTAGTTTCACGTAGCCACTCGCACTTCTGCAACATGACAAGGTCAGCAAGGAGGCCGCAGCTACAGGAATTCCTTGACAGCAGCAGCAGCAGCGTCGTGAAGCAAATTGTCGTTTCGTTTTGTCTACGCGAGAGTAAACCCATCGGGCCATTCGGGTCCGGTTTCGCCCATCACTTATCCCTCACCTACACTATGTAGTCCGTCAGAGTCACCTGATCATGTACCTACATCTATGCTATAGACCTTGCAAGCTAGCTACACGATCATGGGGAAATGGTTTACGTTGCTAGGCGACCAGAAGCCAGGCGCGAAAGGTCTGCATGTGTACAATGACTATGTGAGTACTGAGTGGGACTGCTCTGGCTGCTGTCTGTGATTTCGGACTACACATACACGCACGCACGCACACGCACATATGTACACACATACATACACACACACACACACACACACACACACACACACACACACACACACACACACACACACACACACACACACACACACCACAATGACAGTACGGTCATTGTGTGACAGGCGGATAATCCTCACTAGCTGTTCATCCGATCCTGTCGCTCACTTAGAAGTTAGTTGGAGCTGGGCATTTGTCGTTAGACAGTCACAACGACGTTATTCCCATGACGAGTTCACCAGGCGGGTAGCACAATACAGTGTTACCGTAATTGTGCCGGAACGGTCGTGGCCAAAGAATGGGATCTGTTCCGTTGTTTATCAGTCTGTGTGAGCGAGATAAGGGTTCCACTTCAACTCTAGACGGTCTACGGCCCTGACAATTCAATCCATGCTTGACCACGCTCAATGTCAGCATAAGTGCTGGCGTACGAAACACCTATCAGTGCTTTGTACTAAATTGTAGCCAGGGCATTCCACGTGCACGAATCCAGTGAGAACATCATGCATGGCTGGCTGAAAGTGCTACAGTGTGCGGTCCACTGTACAGTCTGAAAGTGCAATGTCCGGCGAGAATCACATCGTGAGAAGAGTACTCGTGTGTATTGTCTTCGCTCCTGGCATGAGAAAGAGCAAGGCGGTTGTTTAGAGGCAATGTCTCTCCTCACAAGGTGCATGTTCCAGTAGTAGTACCCAGGAAGTAGAAAGGTATCTGCATGCGCTTTAAAAAAAGTACACAATCATATTAGGAGGGTTCAGGACACGAGTTCGGATTTGTGCATGTGTGTATGAGTGATTACATTGTACTAACTGCCATTTGACGTGCATGCAGAAGTGCATGGGCTCTGCTTCCGCCTGCGTACTGCACTGCAGATCGACAACTGTTCATGGACCCCAGCAGACTGCTAACACAATCAACACTGAGAGAGCCACACTCCACTCACATCATGCAGGCCTTGAGAGTTGATGGCGCGCTCTCAGCGAGGCGTGGGGGGTCGCCATTGTACACTGTCCGAGATCGAGTTTCAGCACACCCTCTACACGCAGGATGATACTGGGTGAAGAAATGCAACACTACAACACGAAAACGTCAATTTAAAATTGTCTCAATCCTCTCCAAAACGTTCAGGAAGAATACCCTATACAATGGAGTGCAATACAAGTACATGCACCTGTAGTTCATTTTTCATTTCCACACGTCCACGTCAGCAGAGAGTGACACCCGGTTCTGACGAATACGTGCCCAGGCATGACGCCCTACATGAAAAGCACCTTTGTATTACTATTAGCCGTCGATCAGTGGCCATTTTGATATACACTGTACTCAGTAACTGGTAAATCATGTTGTTTGTTGACAGCATGTAACAAGGTTGTACCGGAGGACACCGTGTTCGGAAACAGTAACCTTACTAAAACCATCCCCAGTTGGTAGAGCCTACATGTACAGTTATGTACCCGTGGCTTTAGTGTGTTCAGCGATGTGGCCGTCTTCCATGTACCCATGGCTTTAGTGTGTTCAGCGATGTGGCCGTCTTCCATGTACCCGTGGCTTTAGTGTGTTCAGCGATGTGGCCGTCTTCCATGTACCCATGGCTTTAGTGTGTTCAGCGATGTGGCCGTCTTCCATGTACCCATGGCTTTAGTGTGTTCAGCGATGTGGCCGTCTTCCATGTACCCATGGCTTTAGTGTGTTCAGCGATGTGGCCGTCTTCCATGTACCCATGGCTTTAGTGTGTTCAGCGATGTGGCCGTCTGCCTATGCACCCGTGGCTTTAATGTGTTCAGCGATGTGGCCGTTTGCCTATGCATCCGTACAATATGAAGGTTTTTTCCTACAAAATCCACATATCTCCAGACACTGGGGTGAATAATGGAGTGTGGTGGTGGGGCCCATTAAGTCAGTGTAACAATGCTAGATCCTTGGGTACTAGTATCCCTTTACAGTACTTGTGCTAAGCTAGTCTTGTACTGTACTTTCTCACTGCCAACACTGGTCACGTGGGTCTCCCCCGGGATAGGGGAGTGTCTCTCCTTGACAGACAGTGATAAAGACATTCACTTATACGCAATACAGTCAACTTCGCTAATAACGACTGCGGATATAACGACAATTCGCGAATAACGACAGAATTTCCATGCCCAGAGCAAAGTCACATCCAACTGTAATGTACATGCATATACTGGGACTTCGGGTATAACGACAATCGTAGAAAATCTGAGAACATAATAACATGTCCACCAGTCTATGCAGACGGGCGCGGCAATGAACCTCACCAGGGGATAAGCCCAGACCGCAGTAAGGACTACAGGTACATGATTGCAAAGTAAACTATCGCTCAGAAATTGAACAGTTCGTTAAATCGTCAGCAGCGCCCATAATACAAATTTTTCAAACATCTCGTCTTTGTTGACGTTTTCTCCATGAGTTAACCATGGAAACTGTGTTGTTGCGGCGTGTGTTACTCTGAGAGTATTGCCTTGATGTAAAGTCGTCCACTGGACAGATAGATCACATCAAGGAGACCACGTCCACGAATCCTACAGGTACGTGTAGAATAATTATCATCGTCCCCACAGCTCTGCTCTCTCTTCTGCCGAGGTACTAGATCAAACAGATCCGTCTCATGTACATATATATAATGACTGTATGCTTCCAAACTCCAAAGCAACAAATCAGGCAGCAAGACCTCCGTCGTTAAAACAACTCCGTCTTTCAAGAGCTTAATGTACATGTACATAGCACAACTGACTGGCTCGGGCAATCGACTCACCATGATCAGCCATGCATGATGATGCTCCTCTCAGTCACAACTCCTGTAATTGTTCATAGTCACATAGTTTCTCCCGCACACTCGCTGGTGTTAACCCTTCCTTTCTTTTCACTTTGCTGACTCGTACAGCTCTACACTTTGTTTTTTGGTGCCTGTTTCTGGCCGTGATGCCGAGAACTCAGGTCGGCAGAGCCAACCATGCCCCACCATCACTGCTGCGTCTCGGTGCAGCCCCTGCTCAATAGTTGTCACGTTTGTCCTAGTCTCAGTACCATTGTCTTTCTTTATTATTCTCGGGCTGGGAATGTGAACATAGTAAAGAACAAAAACAAAGACTGACGCCTATTACATTCATTTTTATTTTTTATTTTTATTGGGAACACAGCCCTACAAAGAGACATGTGGAGACAAACACAAAACAAGACACAGGGGATGTAGGGACGACGTGCCGATGTACAGGGAGCAACTCGACCGACCAGGGGTCTCCGCGTTAGCGTTGCAACCTGGCATCGAAAAAAGGGGGGAGGGGGTTGCATGGTCAAGTAGCAAAAATAATAATTTGGTGCGAGAAAGGGGCGCTAGTATTGCACCAAATAATATAAATACGTGTAATGACTAAACCAGAAGGAAAAAAGAAGAAAGAGAACAATAATCATAACAAGCAAGTACTAGTAGAGAGGTAACATGTATGTAATGCTGTAGCACGTCCTTTGTTCACACTTTTAATTATGCAGTTATATTTTATGTTCTTTTCGTATACCTTACCCTCAGCTCCGATACTATTCACTGAAGAGCGGAACGCGAAAATCGAACTATAGTAGAATTCTTAAAATTCTTAAACTCGTTGTTGTCTGGCCATGTCTGCATTTCTTATTTTCTTTATTGCACTTATAAAAAATAAAAAGAAGATGTTCATGAAGATCAAGTGCTCCGGTTTCGGTCTGGCTTCTAGTCCAGAGGAGACCGACCAGGAAATTCTCTTTTCCGAACAAATGAAGACTAATCCTGCAGCTCGAACTACGACACCGACACTTGCCATAGCAACGACCGCATCAAGTTGCTTAGCCTCCAAACATTCTACGTAACGACGGATTTCCAGCGCGCCAAACAACAAAGACAGAACACAAATAACTAAACGTCTCCATAGCCACGATCAATACACAAAAGGAGCTGAGAGAACCATGTAAAGATGCTTGTTGGACTCGAAGGCTCACGTTAAGGTGAATCTCAGCCAATTGTGATCACTGGAAACTTTTTCTGTTCTCCCAACTGGCAACCTCGCACAAGGGCCGCACCCGGACCCACATGTAGTGGAGACATTGCACTCATACCTACATGCACATGCACACCTACATAGTAATGGCTAGCCCTTCCCCAAAGATGCCAAAATAATTGTGAAACCAGTGAAAGTTGCTGAAATCACATACAGTCATATTTTTTAAGAAAAAGCTCAAAAGCTGCGGATAACGCAACTCAAGTTGAGCGACTTCTTGTGCATACAATGATGCCAAAAGCAATTTTAAAAGCAAAAGATCAGCGGAAATAGACAACACTGTACTGTGACGCAGCACAACTGCCTGAGTATAGTCATGCGTACTTTGAAGTACATGTACATGTACATGTACAATCATGGTATTACATGTATATAACCCAATACTACTTCAATACTAAAATTAGATAAACCTTGTTATTGTTCACACATGTTGTTAGTTTGACAGCATGAAACAAGGAGCGATCAAAGAAAACACGATTGACGCAAGGAGAAGTCTAAAAACTCCCCTAGCATAATGAGGGTCAGGACCGGGATCAACACCCATATGGTTCAGATGGTCCCGACGGACCGGGGCTCTGCTAACCGTGGATGGTTGTAGTAAGGTCACTGTTTGCGAACACAGTGTCCTCCACCTTGTTTCATGCTGTCAAACTAACAACATGTGCAATCATGTACGTGTGCATATCTCCAAATTGCGACGTGAGGTGCAGGTCACTCACGTTGTTTTTCGACGCGCGAGCCAAATTTAAGGCCGGCAGAGCAGCCTGGCCCCGCCATCACTCCTCACACATATTCGGGAATATAGTGGACTTGTGTAGTGGACTTTCGTATAAAATAAAATAAACCGCGAGCTGAACGTTCGCGTCACGTCAGAAATAACGGGCATCTTTAATTAGAAATAATCTACGTGGAGATAATAATTTTAATATAGCTGTGAATAAGATTAACTTCAGTTTCTTTGGTTGTATCCTTTAGTTCTGTGTTTCTTCCTAATGATGATAGGAACGAGAAAATCGATTCTGGGTTTCAATAATATTTTTGTTATAAAGTACACAGTCACACATGTCGAACAAATAATGTAGTTGCGTGATGTCTGCGTGCGACCTTCATCTTATTCATAGCTATATAGAGAGGTTATAACCTCTAAAAGTATTATCACAGAGGGAGGAATTTTAAAACTATGTGCAGTGTTATGCCCCAGGGGCTGCTGTGGCTGTCAACATCGGCGGGTCGTGGGGTGACTTTGCAGGCCTTCATTGCGCTTGGACAAGTGCAATACACAGACTCTCACTAGCTACACAGTACAGTACACTGATTCTGGCTTATTATTTCTGCATTGATAGTCATAGTGATTGATTTTCCGCGCAGAATTTCTGACACTGCATGCACGTCCCATGCGCGTCAACAGTACTTCACACTTTCCTTTTCCCGCATTATCACGTCAGCTATGCCAGTTTTGTATGCATGTGGAAACATTATAATAGCAGTTTGGTCTATGCACGTATTTCTAATCATTCAACATCTACCTTCACTGATGAGCTATGCATTAGCGAAGCAGCTGTCTGAAGGAATATCGTCTACGGAAGTGTCCTTGCAGTGGTGATGGTTGTGTGCGGTAGGGTCTAGTCGAGTCGGCTAAGGAGCGCAGTGTAAAGTGTAATGGCCGGAGGTGACTCAACATTTACGTGACTCACATGTACATGGTAATCTCAGCACCTAACCATGTCCTTGCGCCTGCGATGAGGCGGCCGTGCACCATTACACTTCACTGAGCACACACACTGTGACACAGGGTGAACAGGAAACCAAGCGATGTCCGTCTCAAGTCTCCCCCTCAAGCAACCCACCGGCCGTACACACTAGGACAGTAGAAGTATACAGTCATGTACATGGCTTTGTACTAACACTTACTGTGGCTTAGTTGTACTGTTGTTCCAACGCGTGTTCCACCCGTGACGATCGAACCTGCCCAATAATGTGTGAACACTGACTGCCAACTCTTAAGAACGCGAGCAGCCCGCAATGACCTGCTGCACATACCAAGAAGTCACTAAGAGAGAGCACTAAGAGCGTCCAAGCATCCAAAGACAAGTTAGTTTCAAACTATTACTACATGATTGTATAGTGTTATTCGCTCACTGCCCATACTCTACGCGACTGGGAAAGTCCATACCAAGCCACCCAGCACGCAGTGTATGCATCTATTCCCAGTGTACAGTGACTATGCACACGTGCATGTACAATACAGTGTGATTATAATATTCGCAGGATCCGCGTTAGCATCACTTGAATGTTCAGAAACACGCAAGCTATAGCCTTCGCTTCCGCAGGCCACCACTATGCCTTTACACCTTTAAAATAGTGGCGAATGCATACCTCACAAGTGAGTCAGGGGAGAGAAGGTGAGTCTCTCAACCAATCGGGCGTGTAACGGCCCATAACCCTGTAAACTGCATCCTTTCCAGTGTGAACATACCAATGTTTTGCACCACTGTGTCTTGTGAACCAGTTCTTGCTATACAGTCAACTTCGCTTATAACGACACTCGGCGGGGCATCAGAAAAGTGTCCTTATTCGCGAAGTGTCGTTATACCCGAAGTCTCATTACATGTATACAGGTAGTATGGACTTTGCTCTGGGCATGGAAATTCTGTCGTGATTCGCGAATTGTCGTTATATCCGCAGTCGTTATAAGCGAAGTTGACTGTACATGTACGTATACATGGTGTACGTGTGCTGGAAAAGACACTACGCTCATACTGCCATAGGCTACAGTGTAGAATAGGCTTCAGGGGCGCACGGGGTAATCGTCTTCGTGGCCCAGATATTGCTTGTGGTTTTACGACAAGAGCGCTTTGCCCTATATTGCTATAACCTAGCTGACACATTGTCCTGCAGAATGATGTAACTATTCAGTGCCAGCCGTACACACTATTCTAGACTGAGGCTCGAACCCGCTTGTACCGCCACAGCGAATTATTGTGTTTGCTGATCGGTAGGAATATCGCACGAGTAGCTAACAGCCTGCCTAGAACATAGGTTACTGGATAGGGGATCCTGATCAACGCGAGGTCTCGTCGAGTTGCGGTCTTCTCCCGCAGCCGTGATCCTGTTTGGTGGTAACTTACTTCCTGTGCAGGTGGCTCAAGTGTATTCAGTTCTCAGTTCCCAGGTCCACTTCTGCGGGTGTCCACTCAGCCCCCCCCCCTCCCAACCTGGTAAGGATACAATGTTTTATTAACAATCGTATTAGTATGAATCACTGCTTGGCAGTATAAGTAATGTGTCACAAGCTATACAGCGGAGGTCCGCTCTAGTTCTTCCTTGCATACCTTCCGTAATTCTGTTCTTCATTTTTTAGGGTACCCTGTCAAAAGGCCTTAGGCCTGTGGGGATTGCCCTATCAAAAATTTAACAATAATAATAATGTTGCAGAAAGTTCTTGCACAACGTGCTCAATGCTACGATAGCAGAGCCAAAAACACGAATTAGCAATGGACCTAGGCTCAACTATAATAATATTATGTAAGTTGTTGTCTGAAGATTGGCGGATAGCCATGAAACTCCTAGTTACAGCTTAATTCAGCCTGGTACCGTTGCTAACTTGTGTAAGAAATTTGTCACTTACTTCGAAGTTCCAAGTACATGCACAGTGCTGGCAACTGAAATCCGACCCTCTTCTGGGCGGCGCGGCGCGCCGCCCAGAAGAGGGTCGGATTTCAGTTGCCAGCACTGTACATGACATGTACAGTGAAACCTGTCTAAGATGGCCGCTCAAGGAACCTTCAAAACCTGGTGGTCTCTCTATCCAGGGTCATTTGACTGGACATAGCATTCCTTGGTCCTGGCTGCAGTGGTCTTCTAGGACAGGTGGTCGCCTTATCCGAGTGGTCGCATTGACAGGTTTTACCGTCCTTGTGTTCTGAGGTTGCCACCATTGTGATGCTATTAGAGAGGTTGTTTCACGTAAAAGTCTTACGTCCGTGAGATTTTACGTCAAAAGTGAAAAAACTCACGTAAAATTTGACGTGTTTTACGTGAGTTGACTGTCCCGCACGTAAGTTCATGACGTGAGTTTTTGGTAGTTTCGCTTGGTTATTCCGACCAAATTTGTGTGAGTTTCCGGAATTTTATCGAGTTTGTTGGAAGATTTCATATTTGTGCGAACTAAACCCGAATCCTGCCAGGCAAAATTTCACGTCACGTCGCACGTGTAACTTAACCTCTAAAAATTACACGTAACGTGAGATTTGCACCGCGTTTTGAAAAAGGGCAAAAAAACGTGTAACTTAACCTCTCTAGTATCCATACATTTCCCGTGGTTCTACATGATTGTACAAGACGTTGCTTGTGCATGTACATGTACATGTATTTAACCTGATGAAAATGCACTAAAATGGGTCCGTGAAATGTTTTGAGTCCTTGCCTTGAGTCCTGAGTCCTGATTATGGTGGCACGGCGAGTATAAAACTTGTACTCTTTCTTGCGGTGATTAGTCATAAACTGTAACGATATCTGTCTTCCTAGAAAGCTCACGGTGTTTCTCGCAGGTTTTTTTTTTAATAAGAAGTACCCAATGCGTCATGACATGGAACCATTATGAAGATATTTGTTGTGCGATCGGCTTAGGCGAACACTCTGAACTGTGCCGATAAAACATGAAAGCTTGGTCGAAAGGGCTTGCCCTGAGACGTACACTGTGTTACAATTAATGGCTGGGCATCGCCCTCATCTCAGGTGTTGATCCCCATAGGATAGGGCAAGTCCTTGAGAAACCTCAGGGTTTAGGAGGCCGGTCAGCCAGATACTGTACGTTTGTTTTTTGTTTATTTTATTTTACTTCACCAAGTGAACAGGCATTTCTGCCTTCTCACCAGGTCCGGAGACCAAGTTCCAACAAAATGATGAAGAGTAAAATGAAAATGCATGTTATATAATGATCAAAATCATGCAGAAGGTTATAATAATGAAAACGTCTCTCTGCTTTCTTCTTCTTTCTCCACAGCCTTGGGTGACCAGATAAGGACAGTCTTGTACAGGTCACAGGCACAGCTGTAGTTCGCACTGGTGCCTCCACCCCAGTCAAGCTGAGTAGCTTGAGGACCACTACAAGGACATGACATACACTGTGTGTCTCGTTTCCATGACATTGAAGTAACCAATAGCAACGAGGCATCCTTGGCGCGCACGCACTTCTGCATGAGACGGTCCACGGATTGGATCAGGCGAGTTAGGCAGTAAACCAGCAGAAATCTGCAGGGGCAACCTGCTGCGCATCTGAACGCGTCCCTCCAAGAATGATCTGTTGTAGATGACTTGCAATACCTCAACCATGGAATTGACGGTGGAAAAGGCTGAAGCAAGGTACGCATCATCACGCAATTCAGTCAGACTGCTGGCATTCATCTGCCTTCTACTACTCGGTCTTGTTCTCTATCCGCCATTGCATTGCATCACCATCACCAAGGGATCACTCCACTTGGCAGCTAACGCCAACTCAGACCTCGGACTGCTGATTCCGAATTACGAAGCGAAACCCGGCCGCTTTCTATACCTGGTCACGAGCGCGGGAGATCCTGGTGCGTCGTGGATTGCACTCACACAACAGCCTGGCGTGTATGCTATCTTTGCTACGTGGAAGCATCGAGTCGGTCCGAACATGACGTCATCAAGACTGGAAGCGTTCTACTTTCCCAACTCGACGTGGACGGGCAGCAGAAATTTTCTTTTCTCCAAGGTGGCCGGATTCGAGCGGCGCATCATGAAGCGCATGCACTTCATAGTGTTCGCCGATGATGACCTTGCTCTGGTTTCGCGCAGCATTTACAACCCCCGCTTCCATGTTGCCGACACGTTGGCCGCCACTCTGCAGCTACACGACCTGCTGATGCGGGACCGACCCGCTCGGGCCGGCGTCGAGTATGCCGGTACCTGGGAGAACCCGATCCGCCTGTACTCGACGGATTGCGTGCGGAGCTGCGCTCTGGACGGAGTGCTGGACGTCTATCACCGCTCAATCGTCGAGTATTTGCTGCCCTATGAAGATGCGTGGGATTCCTCCAGCTGGCACCTATCCCAGTTTATCATGAATCTCCGCAGTCAGTCTCTGCTGCCGAACGGATGCAATCTCTACCGGGAAATCTTCATCGACACAGGTGCAAACCGGCACGGAACTTATCCCACGGACAACAGTCTACTCCATCGCGTGGCGGAAACAGTTACGGAATGTTTGGTCGCCAGCGGATTCCAGCTGGCCCGCGGAGCATCTCACATTTCCCACGCGGAAGCCGTGAAGCGTGCTCTGGGGCGGCCCAAACCAGGCCACCCTGCGGTAGGGTGCGCAGCTCAGCCTGTGGATGTCAACTACGCGTCTAGGCTGGCCAAAGATCTGCGTCTCTGGCCAAGGAGCTGCTCTGGCTGACCGGCTGCAGGCCAGCCAGAATTATGCACGCATGTCATTTGTAAATGCGTGAGGAGCCGTGAGGAGGAGCTTGAGGATACATGGCCTTGAGGATGAGCGTGAGGATGAAATAACTTGTCATTGCTTTGTAAGATAATAATTAAATTTTGTCCATTGTACAGCCTCTGCTGCTCAATGAAATCCTACTGCGTAAATCAAGTTTGCACCATGCACCAGTGCGATTTTTTTGTCTTTGCCTGTGAGCTGTGATCATTGTAAAAAAAAATAATAATAATAATAAATATCGCAGTGCTTGC
>NC_088649.1:8337826-8390326 GCF_964019385.1 Sycon ciliatum | reverse complement strand
CAGCTTTCTGCGTCACACAACGTGCGCAATCACGTTACAGGTACTTTGTTTCCGCGATCAGCTGGAGATAAGAATAATAATTGATGATTATTACGTGAGCTGAAGCCACTGGCAGTGCGGATTTATTTCGCCTGCGCAGGGCTTAGACCAAAGTTAGGGCTGAATCATAGCCTTTCGTTTGCACTCCGTTCAGCTACTAGAGACTAGAAGAGACCAGGGCTGCTGAGCAGAGGGGTTGCCGAACAAAGGGATCGCAGGAAAGAGGGGCTGCTGACTGCTGTCCTGTCTGCTGCTGAACAGAGGAACTACTGTCGAGTAGGCAGCAATTACAAAAGTTACATGTGGTATACTACAAATAAATTGTAGGAACGAGGGGGTAGTACAGTAAACATGGTAAAGACGGCTGCAGGCAAGGGCAAGATTCAGCCATCATGCATCATGACAGACAGAGCATGCTTGATTTGATTTCTTACAGCGCGAAGCAACATATTAGGGAAGGTCATAGGTGGAAAGGTCGAAGGTCGAACAATTATTATTCTCGAAATGACGTCAAACGGTCAAAACATTCCCGAAATGACGTCCAACGGTCCTGAAACGCCCGAAATGACGTCAAACGGTCCTGATGGCCTGATTATTAGGCCCCAGCGGCAGATGCTAGCTAAAGCGGGATTCACAGAAGCTTTTTTGCGATGCGACACGCGATGCGACGCGATCTGCTGCATGCTGCGATGGATGCGTGCGATGCGAACTCGCGAAATACCATTCACAGAAGAAGTCAACGATGCGACAAAGTTTTGCTGATTTGAGTACGTCACCATGATATTCGCGCGGTTTGACACAACTTGTAAAAATTTATAGGCAACTCTTGCACCTTTGTACAACTTTGCTGTAGAAAAGGTCAAAATCGTACACCAAATCGCTTGTCGCATCGCATCGCATCGCAAAAGTTGAGCCAAGCTCAACTTCTGCGATGGCCTGCGATGGCCCAGTTGCGGCAGTTGCGTGGGGTGCGACATGGCTGCGATTTGGGGTTTTCCCGGTTTCGCGTCTGTCGCATCGCGTGTCGCATCGCAAAAAAGCTTCTGTGAATCCCGCTTGAATGTTGCCAAGATGCTTTTTGGGATGCTAGCTGACAACTCAGAAAGATGCTAGTTTGGATGCTAGACAACACGAATTATGCTACCTATTAATGGTAATGGTGAAACATTTGGGTTGAAAACGGTGTTCCGTGCTATTTATGAATTCTCACAAAGCAGGTATGTAAAAAGAGTTTTTAAAGGTGCGATGTTGGCATCATGTTGCTATGGAAATATTTGCAATACAAAAGAGCAAATACCAAGAAGTACCAATGGCAATGTGGGTCTTGGTCACAACTAGGTAATGCAAACAAATTGAATGTAGTGCATGCAATTATCAATGTGGTAGTACCGTAATACTAGTTTCATAGCGTAATCTAGACCGAATTCCACATCCAGAATGCCAAAATTGGCAAAAATGTATCGGATGCCGGTAAAAACTGCTGTTTATGCTAGCATCGTGTGGAGTCACAAAAAGGCCCTTTTATGCTACTTTGGGTGCTAGCATTTGCCGCTGGGGCCTACTGATTATGCCCGCGGCGGGAAGATCGCCTATTGGCCATGGCCCCGGCAACGATCACGTGTCATGTTTTGTTTTTTTTTTACTACAAAGCACTGGCCAGCAACATAAAAGGGGAGGTAGACAAAAGTGGACAAGCGAACATTGACAACACAGAGGAGCGTGGCATGCGTGCCGATGAGGTAGGTCAACCTCCCCCGACCTAGTGGTCTCGGGTTCAACAGTTGGCCTACGCATCAGGAAGGGGAAATGGACAGAGAAAGGGAGAATGAGCATGAGGAGCTTCCCAGGAGAGGAAGAGTGAGAGAGAGAGAGACAGAAAATTACAATAATAGAGACAACCGGTTATTCTCAGTGCTGGTGGACTTCAGTGGCCCATAGCCAATTGGTCTGGCGGAGGTGATGGTAGGCCCTGGTCTTGAATGTCGGCAATTTCTTGAGAGTTGGGCGTTCGGCGAGGATTGGGGCAGGCAGTGTGTTCCAGCTCTCCAGGACAAAGTATGGGAAGGAGCGGCGGATGAACTCTGGACTGGAGGCTGGCAGAGGAGTTGCGAGTTGGAAAGAGTGGCCACCGAGGGACTGGCGTTGCCGGCGCGTCCGGGGTGCAGCGTTAACTCTTGCGGGGGGAGGTACCATGTTGGTAAGCAGAGCTGGACCTGGTATGCATTGCAGCTTATACAGGTAGCACAGCCCGTAAACATGCCTTCGGATTGCCAGGCTGGGGAGCAATGAGGGGCCAATAACCTTCATGGCTCGACGCTGGACCAGGTCCAGCTGATGGAGGTGACAATGTGCCGCACTTGCCCAGACGAGAGGGGCGTACTCCATTATAGGCCGTACAAATCCTTTGTTCACAGTTAGGCGCCCTACACTGTCCAGGATCCGAGATGCCTTTCGGAGCAGACCGAGCCGCTGGTTGGCTCTAACGGCAAGGGAACGGATGTGGGCCCGGAAGGAGAGAGTACTGTCAAATAACACTCCTAGCAGCTTGAGCTGAGGGCTCTCAGGCACCTGCATGCCATCAAATGTGAGCTGTGGGACATCCAGGGATGGTCTGTGGCGGTCATGGAGTATTGCCTGAGATTTTGATGGCTCGAACTTTATCTTCCATTGGGCACCCCAAGTCTGCAGGCGGTCAATAGATGCTTGGAGGCTATTGCAAGCAGCAGCGATGGTATCTGGGTTTCTGATTAGGGCATAGAGTGTTGTATCGTCCGCATAGACAGCTAGACTGGAGCCTGGGGCTAAACACTGTTCTGCATCGTTTACATATAACAGGGAAAGAATGGGACCTAGGAGGCTACCCTGGGGCACTCCAGCCTTGATCGGGAACAGTGGGGAGGACTGACCGCCAACAACTACAGTCAGTTTTCGGTCATGGAGATACGACCTTAGCCAAGCCAGGAGTTGGCCGTGGATGCCACATTGCTGTGCCTTCGCAAGGACACCTGGGTGGGAAACTTTGTCGAATGCCCCGGCAATATCAACTGCCAGGGCATGCACAAGACCGCCGCCAGCCAGGGTAGTGGCCCAGGAATGCTGGAGAGCCGTCAGTAGGTCACTTGTGCCCAGTCCACGTAGGAAGCCAAACTGGGACGAGGAGAAGAGTGGATGGGTTTCCAGGTGGTTCACAAGCTGCCGATTGATGATACCTTCCATGATCTTAGAGATGATCGTCAGGAGAGATATAGGCCGGTAGTTCTTCATCATGGATTTGGGTCCTTTCTTGTGCACTGGAACGACACGGGCAATTTTCCATGATTGGGGCTGGACTCCATTTGCAAAACACAGGCGAAACAATCTAGCCAGCGGATGTGCTAGTTCAGCTGCACACTCCTTGAGTACTCTTCCTGGGATCTCATCTTAGTGTAAGAATACATAATCGTAAGGGAGATGAGACTTTCGAGACGGCCACCGGCACCGCACGTGTAATGCAGTGTTACCCACCATGTCCGGCAGGTACAGTCCTGTAAAGCCTGTAAGTGAGGCGCAAGAACTTTTAAATCATGTCCAGAGGACTAGCATAGTGGCAGGAGTGTGTGGTGCAAATTTCACTCAAATCCATTGAGAGACACCAAAGTTACGGTCAATTGAATGCTATATGAAATTTAGGACCAGGCTGCTACCTTAAGGAAGAGTTCAGCCGCAGTATTCGCCCACAGCCTGGTAACAACAGCTGTGAAATGCAAATAATTGAAATAAAGCTTCCTGGAAGACCTCGCT
This sequence comes from Sycon ciliatum, assembly GCF_964019385.1. Taxonomy (NCBI): domain Eukaryota; kingdom Metazoa; phylum Porifera; class Calcarea; order Leucosolenida; family Sycettidae; genus Sycon; species Sycon ciliatum. The sequence goes on along the minus strand of NC_088649.1, from coordinate 8,386,507 downwards.
TCGTGTCTGTATGGTACAGACCTCCACGGCAACTAGGCCTCGACCAAATATGCTTGCGCATATTTCCCCATATTTTGTGAGACATTTCACATATGGCATATTGATCGACAAAGGGAATATTGGAATGAAGCCAGCATATAATTCAAATATACTGAAGAAAATGAGGACAACACATTCATATTATGGACAAAATGCGTTCAGAAATGCCTTTTATGGATGAATTTGGAATGGTTGAGGCGTTTGCTACATTTCCCCATGGATGAACACTATCGCTACGGTTGCTGGGGACACACCCCAGTCCCCAGCCATACGATTCCGGATGTGTTTTGATTTGCACCATAAGCATGATAGCCGTGAAGCCAATGAATATTCCAAGGTTGTAATTTTACTGAAATGCTCTACACTTTCTGTTTATGTCGAGCATATTTTGGCATATCTTTTTGCATATCTTGCTAAGCCTTTGGCATATTATGGACGTTTTCCCTGATATGCGACGAGCTTTTTTTAGCATATTTGGTCGAGGCCTAACGGCAACCCATTGCCACAATTACGAGTTTGTTTAACCAAGTTTTTATTTATTTGATGCCCACAACTGTATAGTGTTAGGTGACTTCAACGCAAGGAATTCTGCATGGAAAGACTCTGACGTCACTGACAGTAGTGGTTGAGCTTTGCAATCGGCGTTTGTGCAGTATGGATTCACTGTTATTCCAGATATTGTCTCCTCAACCACCACTCTCCCACCCCTGTCAGACCACTGCCCCGTTATCGTTTCTCTTACACTACGTGCACCGGCACCACAGCGGCCACCGTTACTGCATCGAAAGGTTGATTTCAATTGGCTTCGTGTCCTGATGGAAAGGGAACCATTTCTTGAGCGCCTCTACGGTTGTGAAAAAGTTGATGCTTCTTGGAAAGCATGGGAATCCCATTTGTTAAACTTAGTTGAAAGGTCATCAACCTGGACGCGTAAGCATGATCAGCGAAAGCAGACTTGGTACACACCTGACCTGCGTCAGTTTCAACGGTGCCAGAATAGGCTGTATCGTGCTTATCTGCGCAATCCATAATCAACTGAAGCAAAGGCAGCGTACTGTGTATCCAGGAATATTATTTTATCGCAAGAAAATCCGTGCTGCCAGATCTGCCTTTCTAGATCTCACCGCTACCAGTATCTCGAATGACTGCACGAAAGGTGGATATGTGTGGTGGAGGAGAGTTAAAGACTTCTGCAACATTTCATCCAGTAAACCATTGATACCAGATTTACAAGATGGCAGTCCTCACACTAACACACAAGTAGAAAAGGTGGACCTCCTTGCACAGCATTTCGCCAACCAGTGTACGTTCCCACAAGAAGCAAATCAATTCCCTTGTTCAGATTCCTCCATAGATATAGAAGCTAGCACTACTCAGTTCCATTTGACTACATTTGCACCAGGTCAAGTCCACTATGACCTCACTATGACCTCACTCTGACCTCACACACCTTTCGTCTCAAAAATCCACTTCAAGTAATCAAATTGTTCCGATTCTTCGTTCCATGGCTGATCTATTATGTGAGTCCTTGTCTTACTTGTTCAACTCTAGTCTACCCACATCACAATTTCCCACTGCATGGAAATCAGCAACGGTCATTCCTCTCTTTAAGGGCAAAGGCAGTACATCTCTGCCCACGAACTGTAGACCCATTTCACTGCTTCTTGCCATCAGCCACCTCTTCGAATCTCGCATAGCCCACCATCTGAACAGCTATCTTCATCGGCATTGCATAATCTCGCCTAGTCAATTCGCCTACGTTCCTCAAAGATCAGCTACGGATCAGCTCATTCTTTTGACCTATCACATTGCCCGTCTCTCTGACAGAGGGCAGAAATTTGACTGTGCATTTCTCGACTTTCAAGTCCAAAGTTCCAGAAAGAAAAACGACAGAGCGTGCTTGAGTTGATTCTTACAGCACGAACCAATATACCGGTAGTACCGGTGCCGAAAAATACAGGACAACGGGTGTTGTGCCCTGCGACTATGTCGAAGTAGTGTTGAAATAGCAAGCTACAGCGCTCCTTCAGGCACCGGAAAACGAAGGTGCACACATTCTGCACGAAGAAAACCTCTATAGATCTAGCGGTTGTACTGTTCGTACGACCAGTCATGGAGTATGCGCCTCTTGTATGGATGGGAGCTGCGCAGAGTCACCTCCAGCGTCTGAACAATTTTCAGCGCCGCGCGCTTCATGCTATCGGCCCTGGGGCACACCTACCCAGCCTGGCCATCCGCCGCACTGTTGCCTCGCTTGCCTGCCTGTACAAGCTGCACTACTTGCCTGGTCCTCCGCAGCTGCTCTCTGTGTTGCCACCGCTACACATCACCTCTACCAACCCCAGAACTCGCAGCGAGCACGGTGCTGTCAGTGGCCATGACCACCAGCTCCAACACCAGCTGCCTGCATCTGCCCCGCTGGCACTGAAGCGCTCGTTCCCACACTGCAGCATCAGCGATTGGAACTCCCTCCCTGCCGCTCTCCTATCCCAGCCTCCCCACAGCAAGAGAATGCAATCATTCAAAACGAATGTTTACCGCCATCTTCGCAGCACAAACTGGCTCTGGGCAGTCGATTCCCTATGAATAGTATGATGCTAAGACAGTTTCTCCCCCACAATCGCTCGTGTTAAGCCTTGGGTTTTTGCATCTTTCTTACCTGTACAGCTCTATCTTCTTCTTTTTTCATTGTTTTCGGTGCGTGTTTTTGGCCGTGACGCCGAGACCTCAGGTCGGCAGAGTCATCAATGCCCCACCATCACTGCTGCGTCTCGGTGCAGCGCCTGCTCATTAGTTGTCACGTTTGTCCTAGTCTCTGTACCATTGTCTTTCCTTATTCTTATCGAGCTGGTTATGTGAACATAGTAAAAAAAAATAATATAAAATGACATCGTTCTCCGAACCAGGCACAACAGTGTACATATAAGTGTAGATAAAAAATGAATTCTTTCTATACGTCTATAGATGCAATGAATTGGATTTTCGGTGTTTGACCACTTTCTGGTGAGCTGATCTACTCACCTCCCACCGCTTTAGGAGCTACATCTGCGCCTTGATCCTTGAAGGGTGGTGGCGTTCCTACGGATGCGGAAAACTAGGTTTCCAGCCGAGTCTCACGCGAACCTTGAATTAATTTTTTTAATTTTTTTATACGTCTCTAAAGTGTGACCTGTACCATTGGGCAGTTGAATACTGCAACAATCTAGTACATGTATGGTGAAAACGGAGAAGGACAAAATCTTACGAGTTATGACTAACTGGCCACCAACGTAACCAGATCTTTTACAGTCAGCGAGTGCAACATGTTGTCCTCCGCTTTTTCACCATAATTTAATTGGCTCTCCATCCGAGTTAAATCTAGTATTGGATTTATTTATTTATTGGCTGCCCGTTTTGGAACCATCAGTTGCCTGATGACCGTAGTACTATGTGAAACTCAGAGTTGTGACAAAGCTTCCAATCTCTCTTGTGTATTTATTTTATTTTAGGATTCCTCAAAGGCTGTTCGCCTGTCGAGGGGGTTTCCTGTTTTCGCTTGAGTGATGAAATACGTGGGATGGGAAAATTGGTAAGAGAGGGAGGAACAAAAAGAGAAGAGAAAAGCAGAAGAAAAATTATAGCGTCAAGGTCAGGTCTTTGCAGGAGTATCGATGCTGTGAAGTGCGCTTACGAAAAGGCTGCGTAAATTCGGAGAGAGAGTCTGTTGAGGTAAGGTTAGGCGGAAGGCAATTCCAGAACTTTCCAATCTTGTGAAAAAATAGATTAGAGATTATGCGGCTATGGGTATTAAAACCAGTTTTATTGGGGCGTCGAGCACTGCGTGATATAGTTATGTTGAGCGTGGCTAAGTAATCCGGGTGTTTATGAATAACTTTGAACAGAACAGCAACGGAAATGTACAAACGACGATAGGAAGGGGAATCAAGAGAGCATAGCTTATACAGGGTTTCTTTTGATTCATGTTACTGGTAATCAAAAGAGACGTGAGCGGCCTTGAGGACATATCTTCGCCTGCATTTTTGTCCAGTTCGCTAAGATTTGCTGAGGTGATTCGAACACCAAACAGGAGTGGCATACGCAACAGCTGGCCGAACGTAGGCTTTACTATATACAATAGGGAAATGTTGGCAGGACTTAGGTGGCGGCCCATATGACATAGGAGGTTAACTCCGGACTAGTAAGTCTTTAGAATCCCTTCAAAATGGGTTCGAAACGTGATGTCCAGTGTCAATATAATGCCCAAATGAGCTGCAGAAGGTGCAGAGACCACAGGTTTGCGGTCCATTGGGATGGCTGAGGTGTCTTGCAGGTCATAGTTGGAGATGACCGACGCTTTAGAAGCCGAGAATTGGCCTTGCAAACTCTTTGCCCACGTTTAGCATCTGATCAGGTCGTTCTGCAGCTGTTGAAGATTTGCTGCTTGATGGAGGAGTGCTCGTAGAGCACGTCGTCAGCACGTCAGCACGTCGTCAGCAAAGAGGTATGGGGTACTATATTGGATGGTAGTAGGGAGGTCATTATTTATATAAAGAATAAAGAGGAGGGGTGCCAGGTGAGAGCCCCGAGGAACACCGCTATTTGTACAGTGACTGGATGATAACGCTGAATCAAGACGAACCTGAAGCGAGCTGCTACTGGATGCCGTGGATGCCGCGGAAATCTCCGCGAAATACAAAAATAGTAATCCTCGTCACTCCCCGACTTTCCTAAACTTGTAGCATCACCACTCGAATGCTTCTTGAGCAGGAGATGAAGCCGATCTACAAGCCCTTTCCTTTTTACTTACTTTTAAATCTCTTATCGCTCTGGGAAAGCAGCAGAGCTGCTTCTTCTTTCGTGCGTGATTTACGCAAGAAACAACTCGGCATCGACCTCACAAGGCGGAGCATCATGAGATCCATCTGCGTATCCCACGTAAGTCCTCGTTCCTCCTAATCACCAGAGGCAGCAGCAGAAACTGCAGGATTTGAGTTCGGCTGAGACATTCTGGTCGTGAAAACAAGGACCTCAGAAAAAAGTGTGGAAAGTAGGGGTGAAACAATTATACCGAATACTAGAGTACTCGCTCGGTTTATTCAAAAATTATCGTACTCGGAATAAATCAGAGTAGTCGTTCATACATGGTACATGCATTTACAACAGAAGTCTGCAGTTTCAGAGCAGCAGTCGGCAGATATTGATGTGCAGACTGTGTAGTGAATATTTGTTCACGAGTAGAGAGAGAGCCCAAATGACCCACCAACCAATATACCCGAGACAAATGACTGCTACTCGGTTCAATCAGGGTTGTATAATGCGATTTTAAGCCCCTTGGTATGCAATTTTTTAGGAGATGAAGAATATTCGAATACTCGAATATTCAATCGGAGAAATTCAGAGTACTCAAGCTCAGGATCTCAGTGCCAACTTTCACCCCTAGTGGAAAGGAAAGGAAAAATTCTTATGTCTAGACAGAGACAGAGAATTTTCCTTCACTTTCGACATTTTTTAAGATCCTTCCTCGATAACATTGTGATCGCGGAACGAAAATTCGACAGACCAAACTTTGTTGGATTGATGTTTTCCGTGAGTGTGTATCCGAAAGTTCGTTGTAAGTTTCGTTACTCGTTCCCAGGCTTCAAATTCTAACGAAAATTCAGACGAATTTCGTCGTGCTAAACCTGAGCCGACGAATGGACCAAGCATCAACATCGTATGGCCGCATGTATTCGCTCTGGATACGACGTCAACTTGTATCCGAGGAAACCAGGCTTCGTCTCTACAATGCCATCGTCAAGTACCAACACTGTTATACAACTGCGAAACCTGGGGACTGACAGAGGCTGCACTGGAGAAGCTGAACGTCTTCCATAGACGTCAACTACGGAACGTGTTCGGAATTAGGTATCCCGCCATCATCTCCAACAAAGACCTATATTCCAGAGCACACACACAGCCACTTTCGCACACCGTTGCTGTCCGCCCTTTCCGGATGTTGGGTCATGTTCTGAGGATGCCCCACCACAGCAGGCAATGGACAACATGTACCCAGCTAATGTCTCTGCTTCGTTCAGGGAATTCAGAATAGGAAGTCTGCTGTACCACCCGCTCTTTTCTTTTTACTTTTAAAAGCGATTATTTGTAACATGGAAATTTGTTCCTTGGCTCACCATCTGAGTTCTTAAAGCTATTATTCATTTTCTGCTGACCCCGGTTTTTTCTTTTATTAGTATTATTTTCTTTGCCTTCGCTTTCTTGTTATTGGGCAACTTGCCCGTTAGAATCTGCGAAGTAAAATAAACAACAACAACAACAACTACTTCCGTCGAGATGTCACCGGTGTGCGTGGACGCCCGAAATCGAACCTGGCCACGGCAGTCAAGGCAAGCACAGCTGCCAGAGACATGCCACTGAAGACCATGACTGATCTGAGTGGGCTCAGAATGCGCGCTTTGGACAAACAATCATGGAAGGAACTCTCAGCCTGAGCTGGTTTTGCTCGCGGCTGCAACGCACGGGGCAGTGAACCCAGGACAGAAGCGGACCAGGCATCATGACTTTGCACATCAATCCGACGGTTATGCTGCTTCATTACGCGACCTGTTTTATTATTATTATTAAACCTCTCTAATATCCTACTCAGTATCACCTTCTCTGACGAGCCTTTTGCAGGCGAAACAGCTGTCAGAAGGAATGCTATCAGTAAGGGTGAATACTTGCAGTACCCGTGACCCCTTCGTTGTTTGAAATTATTGGTGTGTGTAATGGCTACCGATAGTAGCCATTTCGGCGGAGAGCACATGGAGGAGAAGAGGAGGAGAGGTTGGTGCATAAGTCTAGTTGAAAAAACCCCGACTGGAATAACCCCAGCAATACACCGAAGTACAGTTCATTATTGCACCTGTACAATCATGTACATCCAGATACTAAGAATTAGACCGACAAAATTCTCTTTTTAATCTTTTCTTTTTACTGGAAACACAACTAGCCTACAAAGAGACATGTGGAGAAAAACACAAAACAAGACAAAACGGGATGCAGGGACGACGTGCCGATGTAGCAACTCGACCGACCAGAGGTCTCGGCATTAGCGTTGCAACCTGGCCTCGAAAAAGCCTGAATTCTAGACTTCTGGCAACTAATAAATAGCACTGCATACATCAAGCTCATCAGGATCATAGTGAGAATAAAGAATAATAATAATACGGTTAATACCGATAATAATCATCTCACTATCCTAAGGCATCCCGCAAGAAGAAATAAAGCCTGTGAGAATTGCCCTCTTAACATGAAGAAATAACGCGATACATCTCCATCTATATGTTGTAACCGACATACAGTGCAATATCCAAGGTCAAGTGCTGGGTATTTTATAATGCAAGTTCCTCAACAATAATATAACAGAACTCATTGTTTGCTACACCAAACATGCGGCACAACAACTGCTATAATTACTCATCATGGGTTTATCCGACAGGGCTCATACTTAGTAGAAAGACACAAAATTTAATCTTTGTACATGCTCTCATGCCATACATGTACATTGATCCCGAGACCATTGGTCGGGGGAGCACACTTCACCTCATTGGCACAGCTCAATAGCACCTACACGCGCTTTGTAGTCCTATATGTTCTCTTGATGTTGTTGTTGTTGTTGTTCTCTTCCATTCTATGTAGGCATGTGCACTTTCATAAAATAAAATAAAAACATGTATATACCTCACATGCCACTGCTATTCAAACTTCATGTTTTTGGTTAATTGCCACTTTGCACACTGAGTTAAGTCGTACCGGTAGGGTATACTGGGAAATTGGGACAGTTCAAAGGCCAGTGTGCTAGGTCATTGGCGAGGAGCAGTGAGTAGTCGACACGGGGACGTTTCACAGTGCAGTAGCGCACATCATCCTTGGGTGTTGGACGCTGCTGCGCCTTGAGCTTCGCCTCGCGATGGGGCAGGTCCGGCTGGCCGGGCACTAGCCGGAACTCATGGCCTAGCAAGCAATCGGAGATGTACTCTGTGACGTTGTCCATGATGTCATAGTTGGTCGGGTAGTGACCATGCTTGTTGGAGGAGGCATCAATGAACACTTCGCGATACAGATTGCAATGCTCTAGCAGCAACGACTGACTGCGAACATTCATGATGTACTGCGCCATTTGCCAGCTGACCGGGTCGAAGTGTTCCGAATACGGGAGGAAATAGTTGATGATGGAGCGATGGTAGATGTCGAGCGCCCCGTCGAACGCGCAGCTCTGCACGCAGAATGAGTCAAACATCTTCATCGGGTATTTGGGATTGGCTGCGTACTCCACACTAGCCCTAGCAGGCTGATCTTGCATAAGCAAGTCCTGTAATCGCAGAGTTGATGCGAGAGGACTGGTAATGATGTAATGTGGTATGTGAATACTTCGCGAGTGCAAGGCGAGGTCTTCATCAGCAAATACAATAAAGTCGACACGCTCTCCAATTCTGCGCTCCACGTACGGAATTTTGGTGTAGAGGAAGTTGCGACACGATGCCCATGTCGAATCTGGATTGTGAAATATCTGAAGAGTGCTTGTGTTAAAATTCCGTCCCACATTGTACTTCCATGTAGCAAATACTATGTGAACACGGCGTTGCTGGCTCAGGCCGACCCAGAAAACTCCTGGGGCACCCTCCCCAGTTACCAGGTACAGGAACCTGCCGTTTTGGGCTGTGTACTTCGGCGTGGGCAGTACCTCTATCCGGGCATCACCCCAACTGATCCGAGGTCCAGCACAACGAGTGACGTAAACCCCGCACAGTATGGTTGCTAGCATCAGACCGACCATTGTTGCTTTGCGGGCGCTCAACCACGGCCAGGACCATCCGGGGCTGCTCCCACTTTCGCAGGCAGTTCTGTACGTACTATAGTGCTCTTTGCCGGGACGAGCTGTCTCGAGATGTTTGCTGCGCACCAGCACTGAATCATGCTGGCTGATGTCTTGCATTATTACGTCACGCAAGATGGAGACATGTAACGCTAATCGCCCAGTCGCAGGCTCACCACACTCTTCTGCGCTGAAGCTACTGTAAAACCTGATACGCAACTCAGCTATACATAATGGCCGACGACAAAATGTGTCGGACTAACTGCCAGAGTCTAGGACAGTACTAAAGGCATACCCATCAACAGTACTAATGGTATACCGATCAGCAGTACTCATGTAGCGCACGATGACTCTGCGCTTGCAGCCACTTCCGATCTGGCGACGAGCTTTATAAAATCTAGCATACGCAGTGATGTACCAGTAGTAGTACTGCCAGTAGAGGAACGACCACGGATAGGATACAATCGACTAAAGCCGTGCTCCACTGACAGACAACGCACTCCTAGTCCCAGGTCACCTTCGCGAACCGGAGAGAGTTAGATGATCCCTCGCTGCACCTCGTCCCTGATCGCCCTCGAGTCTGATTGCGAACTCTTTCCAGCGACGTGTTGGAGATCTCAGCACACGTGTGATACACCGGCTGAGCTCAGTACGGCCGCAAGACTGAGGAACACACAGGCTTTACAGCAACCGCCGCCGGTCATTCTTCGGCACAAATACACAAGCAAAGCCACCCGCTCTTTCCACTAGCCCTATAACTGCGCCGAATAGCGAAACCTACACCAGTCATTAGGCAGTCATACAGTCATGTAGATTGTCAACTCACAGTTGTTATAGCTCGCCTAGTGATAGTAGTGTATTGTTGGTCTCAGAAATAGACACTGTAACACGGTACCGAGTCGTACTTGATCATCTAAGTTTCCACGTTATTGCTCTACGCTCAAGTAGTAGGGGTTCACTTGTGATGATCGCAACGCCAAGCATCTGTAGCATGCACAGGACGTGCGGAATGGACGTAACGTTGGTGCATGCTGTGCTGTGTAGTCGTCTCTCCACACGCATAGTTCACACTTAGCGACCGCTCTGGCGTTCTCGAGAGGCTTCGTTGCTATCGCCAGCAAGGCGTGAAGGTGTGCAGAAGTGCGTACAACACTAAAGAAGATTGTGCATGCACGTGCACTTGTTCGTCGGCGGGACCGACTATCTCCTTCAGTCAGAGAACATTACACACCAGTAGTGTATTGTAGAGTAAAACCTTGTGTAAGCGACCACCTGTTCTTAACGACCATCAGTACTATACCCTGTAAAGGTTTTCAAATCACCAGCTGTCATCAATCATCACTGCATGCACTGACATTCGTGTGACATGAGTCGTGCAAGACGTGATTGATGCCATTCGTTAACGACCATCTGTTCTTAACGACCATTACTTTTTTCCATGCATGGACATCTCTACACTGAAACTGTTAGACCTGGTTCTAAAGACCACCTGGCTTCAACCCCCGCTTTTGCTTGCACCGTGGGGAGGCCGCTTTTGAAAAGTGGCAGACTACCCAAAAATTCGCTGAAAAAACTTATTTGTAAATTCATATTGAGTGCTACGTCAGTTGAAAGAGCATGAATAGCTGCAAATTCTCTGAAAATTGTGTCCCGATCTGACCAGCCGTTCAAGAGTTATGGCCGAAAATTTGCCCTTGCAAGGAAAGATTATTTGTTGCACGCTGTAATTTGTTGGCAGCACTGTATTTGAATGTGAGCAGACCGTGCGCAACTTGTCGTATCATGGAAACACGCGAAAGTGTGCAGAATTAAAATCACGTTTTTTAGCCACGTATTGGGCTGCACGGCGGCGGGCGAAGCCCGCCGCCGTGCAGCAGGACTTTTGCCAGCACCCTCGTGACGTTGCAGATATGTGGCTTGATTATTGTAGTTGACGTTGATTTAGTGACTTTGGCAAGTTTGAGTCGTGTCAAGAAGTCAGGTAGGATTCAGTACTAGGCAGTAGTGGAACGTGAGTGGTAGTCTTTGCCGGTTTCTGAGGGTACCCTGGATTTGGTGTGCAGCGCTGTGGAAATGGCTTGCCGTGGAGGTCGCAGCACTGGATGTTGCATCAAAGGTACGACCTCGTAGCACGTGCTAAACCTAAAAAAATTCAAAAATTGACTTGGGTCTGTGGGAGTCTGTGAGAAAACGCCCACTCGTTCCGTTGTGACAGATTCCACGGCCTCGTTGAGGGGCCCTACCCCATCACCCATGGCTGCTTCTGGACCTGTTTTAGGTTTGGATCCCGCGCACGGACAGAATGGGCACAAAAATGTGAAAAAAAATTGTAAATGCATTTGTTTGGCTCCTGGGTGGCTCGCACACCGTGGCACTATGCCGGAAATTTGAGTTTTTCCGGCCTGGAAAGCCTGTCAGTGAGGCGCAAGAACTTGTAAATCATGTCCTGAGGGCCAGCATAGTGGCAGGAGTGTATGGTCAAAATTGTACTCAAATCCATTGAGAAACACCAAAGTTACGGTCAATTGAATGCCATATGAAATTTATGGGTAGGCTGCCCCCTTGATATATTAATTAAACAAGATTTTACTGTACATGTTAGCTTTGTTGAGATACAGCGCGGGTCGGCACTGAGCATATCGCTATGTCATGAATGCTGTGCGAAGGTTAAACAAAAAGGACAATGACTCATTCGTGGAGGGTCGGTTCACCTGCCGTGATTGGTGCTGCACTGAGCTTGTTTTGTGTGAAAGTATAACCATTATTATTATTGTAGAAAGGAAAAGGACATAAGGATACGAGTTAAGGTGGCCCTCTGAGCTTTATGGCACCCCGCCCGGAAAACGACGTAACTTTGGTTACAATGCATATAATTGGTTCAAAGTTTCAACACTAATTCCTGAGATCCCATAGTCTGATCTTCACCAGGAAAAATGGACCTCTTCACAAGCACTGTCGGTGTGGATGTGAATTTACGAAAATTGCCGTATATAGAACTCTTAACCAGCACTCAGAAATACCAATGTTTTTATCATGACATTTTTCACATGGAGTACATTCTTTACATCCAACTTGAGGTGCTAAAACAACAATATACAAAGAAAACCTCAGAAAAGGTTTCCAATAGCGAAAACACAAAACCATAGTCCAAATGCGCAAAAGAACGACACATGTTGGAGATGCTCTTTACAGGCTATACTACCTGAGAACAGGCCACATTGAGTTTTAGCACCTAGCCAAAGGTCCACGGATTCAGAAAATATATACTTTTGGGGGTGTAGAAGCAACAACTGAAGCCACAGCCTGGTTACAAGGTCCGGCAATGGCTGAAAAAGAGAGAAAATTGGGTACCAAAATTTGATAATTTTTTTGGTTTGGGGTCCTCGCCAGAATTCCACACATTAGAAGCCTCCTGCTTCGTATGTGACACCTTCAACCTCCTCGGCTACATCCTGGCCTGTCTTCTTGACTCATCTACGCTTCTTCCTGGCTTGCTTGGTGGTAGCTGACCTCTTCCTGGCTGAGTTCTGTTCGTAGCGCGAGCCAAGGCGCACCAGAGCACGGCTGGTGAACTGCCCTTCTGGCTTTGAATATCGCCCTCAATTTTTTTTGTGTGTTCTTGGATGATATAGGAAGGATTTGACTGCACTTTGGGAGCAATCCAAGAAAGTCGGTTTTTTGACCCCCAAAGCTCAGAGGGCCACCTTAAGAGTAACTCTCCATCACTGTAACTGGATACTATAATTATACAGTCAGAAAGTGCAATAACTAGGCACACAACTTACAAGAGTACTGAGACATTCGCCGTCCTGACACCTAGCTTCAACACATCTCCGTAGCGCTAACCGACAGCCTTCCAACTTGGAAGGTTCAAGGTTATGAAAAGACCGTTTGTCTCTTTCCCTCAAACTAGTGAAGATTATTGGTAGCTCGGCCTATTTAGCTCGTAGCTGTACTGATGAGGCCTTTATGGCCGAAACAGCTTGCTGTCTACAGCATTAGGTATTATTATTATTCCCGTAGCTATGCAGAAGACGTTACTTCAGTAACGTCTGGCGCTAGCCAGGGTCCACACAGCTTTAATTTGGTGTTTGTTTGTTTGTTTGTTTGTTGTTTGTGTCACGCCTGGCGCTATCCCGTATCTGTCCCGTACTGTACCGTACCAGCAAAGACAGCTGGCCACAATATTTTTGTGTGTTTGTGCCATCGACATGCTTGGCGCTATCCCGTACCTGTCCCGTACCATCAAGAGTACGGTACCATCAAGAGAATAAGACATTAGAGAGGTTCCGGGGTACGATTTTCCGTGCCAAAATCCGTGTGGGCGCTACGGATTTTTTCTAGGCGTGCTCCATACGATTTTTCGGCACGGAGAATCCGGGTGGACTGGCTTTCACACGAACCATGTTTCGTATGGAGATTTTGCGTCATCGGGTGCAGAAAGATTTTTCGCGTACAAATTCGGTACAAGAAACATGGATTTTTCGCGGGAAGTTTTGATTTCGGTACAAATTTTCAAAATATAAAGCATAGCGCGGGAATGTGACGTGTTTGCGATCGTAGCCTAGGCAATGACGGCAAACACATAAGTTCCGTACTCCGGAACATTTCACTGCTCGAAAACGACGTATAAAAAATCCGTAGCGCCTCTACGGATTTTGGCACGAAAAATCGTACTCCGGAACCTCCCTATTAGTATATATGCGAAGTGTATCGGGGGAATGCATTCAGTGCAGTAACATTTTGTGTGGATTTGTGTGCGAGGCCGAGATCCCATTAGCAGGCTGGCTGGGCCGCCTGTCGACCTGCCCGGGAATCGCATGTAGGCGGATAGCATAATAACTATAACGTATAATTATACAGTCATGTAGATGTAGAGCAGGGAGTCATATTATGTAAACGACTCCCTGCTGTATGGGGAGATTTTCTGGAAAGAAATACGAAGTAGGGAGACGAGTAAATGCAATCAGAATGGATGTTGGTTGCCGCCAGTATAATAAGAAGATAAACGCCCGTGATCGGCAGAGTCAGCGCCGGTCCCAGGAAACGTCATCGACTGCAGAACGCCCGTGATCGGCAGAGTCAGCGCCGGTCCCGAAGCTATGCAGAAGACGTTACTTCAGTATCTCATTGAAACGTTTTGGCAATACAATGATGAAGCTAATCAAAGGAAAAAGCATTTCCACCAGTTCTAACAACATGCACGATGAGCTAGGCAACAAAGCATAGCGCAGGGCCCTGAGCTTCCAAGCTCTCTCGTTATTCTATCTAAACTTCAAGTATTACAAAATAATTGAGAGGCTTTGAATCGTTTTTATCAAAATCTAAATATTTGCCGGGTTGGAAGGTGGGAGACAATGACTCATTCGAAGACTGCTCATTTCCCTAGAACTCAGGCAGTTGTGCCACGCCACAGTGTTGTCTATTACCGCTTCATTTTTGGTTGTTTTTGGCATCATTGTGCCCAAGAACTAGCTCATTTTGGGTTGCGATACTGGCAACATTTGAGCACTTTGAAAATATGGATTCGATTTCAGCAACGTTCACTTGGTTTGGCATGGTTTTGAAAGCACACGTTGGGATAAAAGTTATTTTATTTGTTTATTTTATTAAAATTTTATTTCTGCACCTCGTGGCATGTCAAGACAGCCAAATATTGAATTGAGGAGAGGGTGTTGGCTTCTTTGGGAAAGGGCTAGCTTATGACTAACTGTCCACCAATGTAGCCATAATTATCGTTATACCAAGAGACCGTGGACTCTTGATTATACTGGTTTCTGATATCTCGAACGTGTACTTAACTATCTCGATCACCCCTGCTAACGTTATTGCCCCCGCTTGTTTTTCATGATCCATTGCTTCTTGCCTCCCGGTTAATTTCCATCTAGCTGTTTCTGGCTAGTACCAGTTCTATCGCACTTATTAATCATCCTTATTGGCGTCACGCCATCGTGGAATAAAAGAATAATATAAAATATACATGCACCGTACGTGTAAATGTACATTGATGGATTGATTTTTATTTCACGGATCCTCCAGAGGCAAATACAGTCAACTTCGCTAATAACGACTGCGGATATAACGACAATTCGCGAATAACGACAGAATTTCCATGCCCAGAGCAAAGTACCATCCAACTGAAATACATAGAATGAGACTTCGGGTATAACGACACTTCGCGAATAAGGACACTTTTCTGATGCCCCGCCGAGTGTCGTTATAAGCGAAGTTGACTGTAGATGCCTATCGAAGGGAGTCTCCTAAGTAAATCTGTAAAATGAGAAAGTACGTTCGTAGGGGAGAAGAGGTAGAAGATACATTCGAATATAGAGTACAAAAGAAGTAAAGTCAGTACTTCGGGTAGTACATTGCATGCTAATCAGAATGAGAATTAGAAAAGCAGCATTGCGGACTACTATAACTGACATATACACAAACTATTGCATATAATTATAGTGAGCTAGTGAGACACTCAAGTAGGGCCCGGCGGATTCTGCCGGCAGAAAAATTGGCAGAATTCGGTTCTTTTTCTGGTAAGTTTCATGCATGTTTGGTATGTGGATAAAAAAATGGAGCAGAATTCGAGGAATTGCCCACCATAAGATTTGTATGGTTCTGCCAATTTCACTGCTTTTCGAGCAGAATCTGCCACCTTTTCGAGCAGAATCCGCCGGTCCCGGCTACACTAAAGCACAACACTGAAAAGGAGTGCTGAGACATTCAACGACCTGACACTTATTCTTGCATCTCCCCGCCACCCACATGTACATGTACATATAGCTCCAACATATCTACAAGGCACAAGCCAACAACCTTCCAACTGGTGATAGGTGTACAGGTGACGTCTCCTGGGAGAAGTAGGATCATGCCAGAGCCTGCTGGCTAGGGTTTTATCAACTTCTCCCCTGTTTGCCTCTGGCGGATAATGCCAGTAGAGAAGTCGGCAGAATTGGGTACTTTGCTGGCATGTGTCATGCATGTTTGGTATGTGGATAAAGAAATGAAGCAGAAAGCAAGGGAGAGCCTGCCACATGGTTTGTATCGTTATGCCATTTGCACTGCTTTTTGAGCAGACTCTGGCACAATTATGGAGCTTTTCTTGCCAAGGGCTGTCCGGGGCCCGTACCGATCTGTAGCAGCTTCTCATGAGTATCATCAGATGAGAGATTTGTCAACTAGGTCCGAATTCTACTACAGGAGCAACCCCTCTAGGACGTGGGCAATGTGCTCGCTATTACCGGTATCTAGTTACAGAGGTGGGCAGTTACTCTGAACTCGTATCCATTATGTCCTTTTCCTTTCTACAATCACCGTTAGCATTAGTTTTTATTCCTATTAGTGGTGAAAGCCGTCTGTGAGAAAAAGAAAGCATGCTAATGCACAGTTCAACAATTAAAAATATTGTTGTTTTTTGTCTTTTCAAACACCTTTCATACATGTACGTGTCGACTGTAGAGTGTACATGTACATGTAGTCCAATGCCGCACTCCTTGAGTTGCAGACAATGCACCTGTCACCTTGTCACCTGCAATGTCAAGGGCTAGCGAGCAGTAAACTGGAGAACACGGCATGCGCATATGCAGCGTGCACGCGTTCAGCACCTTCCTCCAACAGAGACATTGCATTTGTGGGCACCACTGGTCCACTGCACAGCATGACAACAATTATTATTGATAACTGTTTTGTCGCGGTGTGAATTCCACTGTTTACACTGTATGGGTGAATTCAGCTCTTCCGAAAAGCACGGTCCCTTGTTGTTGGATTATTTTCATGTCGACTAATCTGGTATACCATGGGCATAGCGACTGCCTTGCCGCCGCGCCAACCTCTTAGTATTAGCAGAAATAGCTCAATGCTCCTTCTCTTCTCTCGCATCACCTTCAAATCGGCATCTCATTGATTCAGCTATTATAAAGGATACTAATTTCAGCGGACAGTCGGCCTGTGAGTGTGCGATTCCGCATCTCGGATCGCGCCGGTGCTCAACGCTATCGCATACAGGGCAGCTGACTGGGGAACGTGGCGTGGGGTTTGACTGAACCGCGTACCGGTGGTGTCGCAGCGAGTTGTGATTCAGCCCGACTAATGCATGGTGCCTGGCACACGCAATGGGTATATCGGGTAAGGAGAGAAGTGCCCTTCTGTTGATTGTGCTGCTGCTTCTACTGGTGTGGCTGCTGACGTACATCGCGCCGCCCGAGCTCGAGGTCGCCTCTCCGCACAAGAACAATGTGGCTGACGTCTGGTGGCGCACGAACCAGAAGCAGAAAGCCCGCCAGAGCAGCGCCGAGTCCAAGGCAGCAAGCAGCGGTGAACCGCGACGATGCTTCCCCGCCAGTGCGGAGCGGCCGTGCCAGGCGAAATGCAGCGACCGGATCACAGCCACTCGGCAAACATCGATTTCTCACGCCATAACGTTGGTGACTGGCTACTACAAGGTTAAAAGCAAGCATCCGGTAGATGATTACATGTCGCGAGTGGAGAACTTCCTGCTCCGAATCTGGACGCCCACGGTTGTGTTCAGTGACAATGCCACGTTCAGTGATGTGAAGAAGTTCAGAGACATCATCGCCATGCGTGCAAGGCTGATGCCCGGCAGAACACACACAGTCCTACAGGACATGGAGAGCACGCCTTTGGCCAAGGAGTTCGGTCCGGTCATGAGGCGGCAAGAGCACCGCGACCCGGAGCTGTTCCGCGGCCACAACTATCAGCTCTACCTGATCTGGCTGCTGAAAACGGAGTCTCTGCTGCGCACCGTCGACGAGAACCTCTTCTGCTCCGAGTGGTTCATGTGGGTGGATATTGGCGCGTTTCGCAGCAAGGATCTGAAGTTCGAGCATTGGCCGTCACTGGATCGCCTGAGCATGGTACCAAAAAGCCGTGTACTGATGGCCCTGGTCAATCCGTTTCTCAAAGGCCACGATCGGAATTGGCTGGAAAAGCCGGAGAACATGGATGAGTGGCTGAAAGAGGGTGAGAGCAGCATCGACGGCGACCACATCGTCGGCACCTACATTGCCTTTAACATACGCCTGAAGGCACACGAGCACTTCTTCCGCGGACTCTGGTACACGTATGACAAGCTGGCATCCAAGGACCATCTGATCATCAAGGATCAGACCGTCTTAAATGCACTGTATTACCTTATGCCCGAGCTTTTCGCCTTTGTACCGTGTCGCGATGATGCCGGCATCGGCAACTGGATGTACCTGGAGGCATGGCTGGCAGAGGCAAGCGAGCGGCCGAATCAAGAACAGCTGACATCGTTACTTCTGCCGTGATATCATCAATGGCGTCATCCTAGTTTGGTTGTCGGATAATGTATCTGGGACTCTGCCTTTTCTGGATTGCAGCTGGACATATCTGTATCATGTAATTACACACTTTGCACCTAAGGTTAAAGGCACACGTGTCACATTCTTCGTAGTACATGATTGTAAAGTCATTACATGAAGCATTCCCAGACTTGATACTATTATAGCTGTTCTTGAATCTTGAGTGTACTGTGATAATTGTCGTCTTACAATGTACATATATATCTTGTTTTCCACTTGTCCGCCACCTTAGAAGTGGATGGTGTTTAGTTGTATTACCAATTGTATGTCCAGAATGTGTGAAACTTAGCACATCCATTTGACTGTATCACTATCAGATTCGGTATTAAATTTTATGCTTTGTGTGTTTGCGAGCCTTGAGGATCAGAAATGGGGCTTATGCTATGGCCAGTATGGGGCTACACAAAAATAGGACAAGCGCCAGTCATTGCACATAAGTCGGGCCAAGATCGCACGCGCATGTCAACGATCAACCAAACTGCGCCTGGAGATCAGGGCCCGGCACAGATCAGATCTGGGAGTCGTATAAACCGGGATCCATTGCACATCTGACGTCCCGGCCGCGAGCACGAGTATCAAAAATTATTTTGACAAAGGGCTTTGCCGATAATAATCATGATAAAATGTTGGGTGCAGAAAAGAGTCTTTGTTCTATCGAAACAACGACAAATAGGTGCTCCCCTAGGCCCTGTTAGTCAAGTGAACCACGTTGGTGGAGACGACCTCTTCAGGACTTCATTCGAAGTCTTTATTGCGGTACTCCTGCCTGTACAAGAGCCTTAGACCTCTACTGGATGCTGCAATTTCTGTTGGCATTTGTGGCTTTTCCCGCTGGTGTTTTCGTCTGGAAATCCAAGAAAATGACCCACACTACTACAGGAGTACAGTGGTTTGTGCCCAAGAATAAACTCTCGCTGTATTGTGTTGTATGGACTTGCATCACACGCGTGAAGGAGTCCGAACCGCAGAGCATCCCCGCAACTCGTTCCCGCTGTCGGCCGACACAATTTGAGCAGTAGCAGCTGATGTCTGTCGCTGGGAGTCTCGACGGCTGCCTGTCAATGCTACTAGTACACTGTGGATCGCTTTGTGCGGATATGCGAAAACTGAACCAACAAAGACTGTTGCCTTAGTCGACAAACTGTGTCCATTGTCCCACGGAACGGGCGTAGCACCGCCGTTGGAGGTAGTCTGGTCTGAGGTTGGTCCTGGGGTGTCCTCCATGAAAATTTTGAAATTAGGTTGCAAAATCCTGCATTCTGGGCACTTTTGGCATTCTGTTAACCAAAAAAGCGGTCGGGCCCAAGCCGGACCGGCCGGACCGGCTGCTGCGCCCCTGCCTAGGGCACCCAATTTCAAGTCCCTACACACCTACCGCAGCCTTGGCTTGGTCGACGGTCGTGCATGCACGTATCAAGGCGGCGGCATCCAGGATTCGTGACAGGCTCGCGTACGGAAAGACGTTCTTAACTGCGCGAGATCTGCAAGACTGATTGTATTGATGAAGGTGGAGCACTGGGTCAGACCTGAAGATCAGCGCATTGTGTGAGGTGACTGGAATCCCCATGGATAACATGCATGAGCGGGTAAGTTGCTTTGTGCGGGCAAACCTACAGACATGTTGTTTGCTACATACATTTACTGCATTACCACACAAAATGCAAGCACACTAGGGCTCAGGTGGGTGTACACAGACACAGAAATGTACACACACACATGGACACGCACATACGCACATACACCATGGCCAGCAATCGAGGACATCTGAGAGTTGTAATTTTTGTACTCCTCCGAGGTGTGATTTTTGGCGTGCTGGGCCAAGCACAAGGAAGCCATCTGCAAAAAAACTGCAGAAAATGGTTGTTGTTTGATACTTTGGTGTAATCTTTGTTTCTAGTCGAAGCTAGTTGCTGTTTGGAGCAGAAACGCTGAAATTGACTATTTTCTGCATGTACTCATACATGTACTCATGTACTCAGGCATGCAGTCTCACTCGTATTTTAACTCTTTTTCTGGAATGGATGCTGCTCTGCGCCCCTTGGTGAACATTTCCTGCGCTCGTGGAGCAGCTGAAAAGGACCACTGGTATGTCTGGTTCCTGGTTTGAAAGTGGAGAGTCGACTTTTGTGCCTTGAAAAAGGAGTAGAGAGCGATAAAGGTACGTCTGTGGCTTATTTTTGAGTGCTCCTCGTACATTTTTGATCGTGATAGAAATTCTCAGACCAAAGTCAGACCAAAGTCAGCGCGATGATGGCCGTACAGTTTTCTTGTGGATTTTTTAGTTGTTTCATCTCGTATCTATGTCAGTATCGTGATGGTGAAGTGGAGAGGGTGATTTTCTTCCTCTAGGCGTCGTTCGGCCGACTTTGCTTCGTCCTCGTTGAAAAGTGATCCTGAAAAAAAGGTCGATTCACAAAATTATGTTGATTTTCAATGTGCGTGATGACATGCGATTGCTGGCTATGCACACATAAACTCACACACACACACGTGCACACACAGATACATACACATTTACTGTACACGCTCACTACCATGAACTGGCCACATGGGTGTCTCCATGGGAGAGGGGAGAGAAACCCAGAAAAACATCTTTGAAAGATGACTCAAGGATAAAAAGGAAAACAAAATGGTACTACAGTCCATTTACTGGAAACTGGCACCCTACCTTTTTGGTGTCTCTCCCGCACATAGTTGTAAATGTCGTGAAAACAACAGCACATCCTGCATTGCATGACGCATGCAATTACTCCTTGCCACATTTGAGACCAGAAAATACCAAGAACAGGGAAATAGAAATTCAGCCAGGTTTTACGAAATTAGGCCAGGTACGCCATGGAAAAATGTATGGAGAAGCAGATCCCAAACCCAGATATTTGAAATTTAAAGTGGGTTTTCGATCTTCAATTCGGCCGAAATCGGACTTTCAAAAGCCAGCGGGACTGTTTCCGATGAATGGACTGCAGTTTTGACTAACGGTCCACCTTCGTAAACCAGATCATTATACAGTCAGCGATTGCGACAAAAAAGGCACAACAATGACAGGGAGTACTGAAACATTCAACAACACCTAGCTCCTGCACTTCTACGAGGCACAAACCAACAACCTTCCAACTTGGAACGCTCGGGTTAGGAAAGGTACAAGAGGGGAAGGAAAGTGCAACAAAGAAGAGCACTGTACAGTATTATGATCTGGTTAAGTTGGTGGAGAGTTTGTCATAATTCGTACCATTTGTCCTTCTCTTTATCCTGGATTGCATTGGCTTACCATCCGAGTTCAATGGTGACTCAATTGGCTATTGAACCGCCCAGCGGCTTGCAACCCCCAAACCCCCAACCTACGGGTGGATTTGAATACAGCACTCCACTTATGGACTCGCCTCACCGCAGTAAGTGGGTAAGGGCAAGGTGCAGAAAAAAGATTGGCAGCATCAGGGTATCCGTCCCGTGAACCAACTGCATGTGACCAGGGCCCGTTGCAGGGGGTGTAGCCACTGGGCTGGCTGATCCGGTCACTTTTTTGGGCCAGTTTCTTTTGTTGTTGTTGGGAGTTTTGGGATTGATCAAGTGCAGTGCACGATGCACACAGTACGCTACAGTAGTGTACTGTGTGCTGAAGAACGGAGTGGCAAAGAATGCACATGCTAGGACTCCACCAAGCACAGGCTAGGACTCCACCAAGCACAGGCTAGGACTCCACCATGCACAGCAGCAAAGCCAGGCGCATAGTGCTGTATCTCGAAATTCACAAGCCAAGCAGATAGGCTTCGCCGGACCAGCTCCATCAAACGCCCCAGAACAGGATAATTTTCTTTCGCAAAATGCCCGTATTCAACGTTCAGTGCATACGTCGAAGCGTTCACTGGAGCTGTGGACTGTTCCTACCTGTACAGTCCGTAAAGCAGCAACACCAGAAGGGATGGCTGGGCTAGAGTTCCATCTTGAAAACTGTACTTTTGCGTCGACAGTATCCAGTGTGTTGTCCTTGTGATCTTTACAAGGTCCCTGTTGGCGTTGCGCTACGCTCGGGGTTCGTCGTGCGGACTGCGCGGGTTGCACCTCTGCGGGTGTTAACATTTCTCCGTACAACTTGTTTGGCTTTTTCCTGAACTCTGGTTTGCAAGGCCCGATGTATGTCGGAGCCTGCAGGAAACGTTTACGAGCGACAGCCGTAACTCATGGTAGTTCAAGATCAAAGGCAGGGCCGGAGGAAGGAGTTTGGGAGTGGTCCGGCAAACTTTTGAGGGGGGTCCGGGGGACGTTCCCGCGGGAGAAATATTTAAAATTGACGTGAAATAGAGCGAATTTGGGCATCTCTAAGGCTCCAGAAAATGCAGAAAATTATAGTAAAAGAACACAAACACAACTTTTTTTATCCATATCAGCCATACAGTGCCGGTCACGGAGTCCTGAGCTACTTCGAAGCACATCACACGTACACGTCGGTAATACAGTCGAGTCATGTACCTCTGGATGTATTTACACCGATTTTGCACGAATCACATGGACCATCCAGCTGGGAAAGTGGTCCGGCCATGGCCGGACCAGCCTGACCGGTTCCGCCGGCCCTGAAAGGGGAATGGTCTGTGGTTTGCTGGACACAAGAACAAGCTTTGTTGAATTCTCGTAAGAAGGGCTTGATGCTTCGAACTTGATACAACCTTCGAACCCCCCCCTCGTTCTGAGTGCAGCTTCCAGCAAAAATTCTAACGAAAGCTGGCTTAGCCAGTATCCAAGACTGCATTGTTTCACGGATGAAAATTGTGGATTTTGAGTTTTGTACACTATTTCAGGTCAGGTCACCTTGTAAAGCAGCCCGAAAATTGCCACACCACTCCCCTGATGGTGACATTCAAGGTGACTCTACTGGCTGCTTTCGATTGCGCACTGGAATCGATTCATGAATGGATTCTCACCGTTCGATTTTCATGTCATGAGCCCTGGAATCGATTCGGAATCCATTCACCCTATTCACACGGGATGATGTGAATAGCGCGAATCGATTCGCGGGCATAATCGAACGCACTCACTGTGTATCAACTGCTTTTTTTCTTTTTTCTTTTTTTTACCTTGCATAAAAACAAGGATGCTGTGCAATCTGCTTCTGATAGAGCTGCTTGGCTCGAAAATGTTAACAGATGCATTGACCTCATGCAATGAGTGATATGCGAACTGTCATTATTATTATTATTATTATTATTTTAATAACGAAGGTACGTGTTGGGTCGTAAGTATCCACGCAAACACACATCCAGTCAAAATAAGGCACTTGTCAAAGTATCCGAACGTTTTCGGTCCCTTCTCATCAAGGATTATACAGGGAATGGCTCAAGTTGGAAAGACTAAAACTTATATAGCGTAAAGATATGAGATAACAACACTCGTGACAAGGTGGAAAAAGTATCAAGTTCAGCACGACACAAAACTCGAAGGAAATAATAATAGCGACAAGAACATAGTGAGCAAATTAAGTTACATTGTTAACACCTCGACGAGGAGTAACACCAAACAATTGTAGCGACAACACATTTTCTTTCTGTACGCAAAGTTCAGGATCTAACTTACGGATATACAAAGCTTCTAACACAGCCAGATGCAACGCACATCTACCACGTGACAATATTGAGAACACATTATCACTGTACAACTCACGACAATTGGTACGGGCTGACAGATGTTGCTTGATGGACGAAGTGCGATTCTTAGCTTCGTTGGGTGCAGTCTCCTCCAATGTCCCGTCATCTCGCCTCTTCGCGGCATCACCACTATCCGTCTCTTTGCTTTTCCGCGGCCTTCCACGTTTTCTGACGCTAGCCGTTGTGTGCGCGATGCCCAGTGTCCTTTCAGCTACGTCTCCTCCATTGCGGATTTCTATTGATCTTCTTGCTCCAACTTGTCCGGTGTTCGATATTGAGGTTCGTTTTCGCGGTCTACCACGTTTTCGAATATTGACTGTTGTTGTCACTTCCGTTGTCGTTCAAAAAACGTTCGGATACTTTGACAAGTGCCTTATTTTGACTGGATGTGTGTTTGCGTGGATACTTACGACCCAACACGTACCTTCGTTATTAAAGTATTATCCGCCTCCGACTTCTTGTAAAATTATTATTATTATTATTATTAGAGCATCGCTAGCTACAAGCGAGGGTCCCTGGTTCGAGTCCTGGTGGTGACAGTCAATTTTTTCTTCAGACTTTTCCCGTTTGTCTCTTTCCCTCAAAACCAGTTAATATTTTATGACTTGGGGCTCCCCGCGTGCTAGTTTGTACGTGAAGTGTGTGGGTACAGTGAGGGCTGCGTCCCACCCGCCTGTGTGGATTCACAGGAAGTGTGAGTTACGAAGTCTGAAGAAAATGTTGAACAGTCTCGGCTGGGATGACGACTACACCATAGCTCAGTGGTTAGAGCATCGCTAGCTACAAGCGAGGGTCCCTGGTTCGAGTCCTGGTGGTGACAGTCAATTTTTTCTTCAGACTTTTCCCGTTTGTCTCTTTCCCTCAAAACCAGTTAATATTATTATTATTATTATTATTATTATTATTAACTGGTTTGAGGGAAAGAGACAAACGGGAAAAGTCTGAAGAAAAAATTGACTGTCACCACCAGGACTCGAACCAGGGACCCTCGCTTGTAGCCACCGATGCTCTAACCACTGAGCTACGGTGTAGTCGTCATCCCAGCAGAGGCCGTTCAACATCTTCTTCAGACTTCGTAACTCACACTTCCTGTGAATCCACACAGGCGGGTGGGACGCAGCCCTCACTGTAACCCACACACTTCACGTACAAACTAGCACGCGGGGAGCCCCAAGTCATAAAATATTAACTGGTTTGAGGGAAAGAGATTATTATTATAAAAACAAGAATCGTCCAGGCTACGAGGCTGCCCTCCAGTTCTTCAACACCAGACAGTACTGTGGTGCATGTGCATACAGTGTACATATGCCAGTGCTAGTGAACTTGTCAGCGCGATCGCACAAGCAGACAGCTGCCCTTATTCCCCTAGTTTTGCGGTGTTGTTACATTGAAAGTCTCCCTTTTGAAAATTATATTCCTCTTGTTTGCAATGTGGTGATCATCTCCTGAAGATAGCCGCGAGAAAACGTTCGGAATTAATTAACTTGTAACATGCAAATTGTGGGCACAAGTTGTGCGATCGAGTCCACCAACTAAACCAGATTTTGAACAGTCAGACGTCAGTCTTGTGCTAGATTGTGCAGGTCTGACTGTCCAAAATCTGGTTTAGTTGGTGGACTCGATCGCACAACTTGTGCCCACAATTTGCATGTTACAACCTTTTTCCTTGGCTCACCATCTGAGTTCTCAATTAATTAACTCAATGTTGTTTCGTGTCTGCGGATGACTGCGGTTGCCATTCTCTCATCCTTATCACAATTTCTGTCTCGTGTTCGCCTCTTTATAAATGGGGTAGACAGTCAGAACTGGTTACATACATACTTGAAGTACATGCAGAGCTCACTGACTTGTCAGTTTGAGCACTCTGGCCAGGTACGTTCGGGCCTGATTGGAAATTTTTATTTCCATTGCTATCAGGTTCGGCCTCATTTCCTCTGTGCTGCGCTGACGAGTCCACAAAGGACGAAACAGTTCTGTCCGCAGATTGAGTATTTTGCTCCTGCTCTTGTAGCAGTTGAGCACTCTTGCGTGGGGTAGTGCCTTTGCTGTTTGCGTTATGCAGAGCTCACTGACTTGTCAGTTTGAGCACTCTGGCAGGGTACGTTCGGGCCTGATTGGAAATTTTTATTTCCATTGCTATCAGGTTCGGCCTCATTTCCCCTGTGCTGCGCTGACGAGTCCACAAAGGACGAAACAGTTCTGTCCGCAGATTGAGTACTTGATGTACATGTGCAAACGTACCTATGCGGGTGCCGGAAGAGGCGGCTCAGAAACAATCACGACGGATTGTTCGTGACAGTCTGTATTTCGTCACAAAAATATCTAGATGCAGCTTTTACTCCAGTGCTGTACTCCAGAAAGAACCGTGATGGTATTGATATGAATGTATGTGCTCCAAGGTCCGGAGAATGCTCCATCCCCGGATAAGGCAGAGCTCTGTATACAATCGGTGGAGACTCCTTCTGTGAACAGAAATTTTTCGTCCTTTGCGGACTCATCAGTGCAGCACTGAGAAAATGAGGCCGAACCTGATAGCAATGAAAAATAAATTTTCCAAAGCCAGATTTAAACCAGGCCCGAACGTACCTTGCCAAAGTGCTCTAACTGACAAGCCAGTTAGCTCTGAATAACAATCGGTGGAGACAATGGAAGCTACGTCGGCACAATGCGACATCAGTTCCTTTCTCTCCACCAACAGTAATAGAATTGTAATGGTATTGTTGAGTCCCCTCCACCATTACACTGCGCTCTTTAGCCGGCTAGACCCTCCTGCACACAACCATCACCATTGCGAGGACACTTCCGGCTAAAGAGCGCAGTTTAATGGTGGGGGTGACTCAACATTTTCTTCAATGGCTGAGAGCTCTGTCGCACCCTGGAATAGTAATGGTATTGTATTGTATTTTAGATGTCACAGAGAGCGGAGATCAGTTGTCTGAAGATTGCCATCTGGCATGAGACTCTTAGTTACAGCAAACCAGACGCGTTGTACTCTGTGACTCGTGTATTTGAGATGTTAGATTAACATTAATTTTGACATGCTTACTTACACGCTACGTTCTCTTCTTGCTCTGTGCTTGTGCTGTGTTTCGTTACGCAGATCAGAAAAGAAATTTGGTGTCATCGATGCAACGCATCATAGCTCTTCCGCTCAGCTAAGTACAGTGCTGGTAACTGAGATCCGCCCTGTGCGGCGCGGTTCACATTCTAGCGGTTTCTATTTCTTAGTTTTACAATCCTGTATTGGGTCGTTCCGATGTGAGCGCACCTCTCAGCGGTCGGATTTCAGTTGCCAGCACTGTTGTAGTACATGTGGTTGAGCGTGTAGCTCTTTGTCGTACACGTGCCTGCGCTTGTGTCTCTTGGTCGTACATGTGGCCGCGTTTGTGTCTCTGTGTTGTACATGCGTCGGACCCGTGGTACACGCTGCTGCGCTGTCTTGGAACGCTTTGTATATGCCGCTGCACCGTCTTCTGTCCCCTCCGTATGCATTCTTTCTCATCTCGTCCCCGTTGTATACACATTTTCTCGTCTTGTCTCCGTTGTATTTGTCTGGTTGCCGTCCTGTGTTCGTTGTATTTCCTCGTGTGCCGTCTTTGTCTCCCGTCCCGTTCGGGCCTTGTACTATTCACATGCACCTCTTTTGTCTCCCTCGTCCCACGTTTCCCCCATTTCTTCCACGTCCCCACAATATATTTTCTTGTCCTGTCTGGTGGGAGCTCAGTTCTCCAGTCGCCTCTTGAAGTGAAGTACAAGAAAAGCTCTCTCTCTCTCTCTCTCAATTTGACTAGTCCGTTTGATGTGTGGCGTGGCGAGGTCATCGTAGAAGAGGCAGCTCGTTCTCCAACCCGAGACTACACTGTAGTTTGGTGTAATTGATCCATCACCCATTCTGCACGGAGCTCAGCACTGTGGAGTGGTAATAGCCGCCATTGGGTTCCTCTCTCGACGACTCCAGAACAGTTTGCGCTGTACCTCACCGCCATCGCATGGACATTGGAAGATATTTTAGGGACAATCAATGAATTTTCTAGGTGCTTTTTCTGGACACTCCACTATACTTCCGCTCATTTGCTAAAATACTCTTTCGAGTTCTCTGCTGTTGTCTGCATATTTTAGATTTATCCAAAGGATTAGAGAGGTTAAGATGCACGTTACTTCTGACGTGACGCAAAAGTTCAGCTGGCATTATTTGTCCCGAGCGTCGAAAAACAACGCAAGTGACCTGCAGCTCAGGTCGAAATTTGGAGTTTTACTCCAAATTTGACGTGAAATTGCGCGTCACGTCGGAAATAACGTGCATCTTAACCTCTCTAATGTATGACCAGGTGCATCCTGTGGCACTGGCACCAATGGTTTGTGGAGCGTTCTTGTGAATCTTCGCAACTGCTCTTCTGATCTGCCACACCCTATGTATTCCCACTCCTGCACACCTCTGGGTGCCAGGCTGATTTGGCGGCAATACGATATGATCTTTCAAGAGTTTCTACTCTTGAATCCATACATCCTGTACACACACCTTGTACACACTCTCTCTAACGGTCTCTAGGCTACACGGCAATTGATATACATGAGTTCAAATTTTCGGGCAAGGCCCGTCAAAAAAAGTGTGTACAAGGTGTGTGTACAGGATGTATGGATTCAAGTATTGGCTACAGTGCAGTCTCCAAACCTTGAGAAAAGAGTTTCTACTCTTGTTGTTGGTGTAATAGGTGTATTTAGACTAAGACCGTGCAATACTCACTATTCGTATTTCCCGCTCCTTCACCATGGCAACGAGAGCCATGTATAGAAGAGCGCATGCTCCGGTGGTTCTCTAGTTGTGTCTTCCTTCTTGTCTACTCTCTTGTCTAAATACTTTGTCCATATAATTATTCAATACTACAAAACCACTGTGTTCTGGAAGTCGTAGGGGACTTCGTTTAGCCAGGAGATAGCATCTGTATTCGTTCTGGACATTTGCAGCTGGATATGATCATGATGGTTACTTCAGCAAACGTACTCTTTTTTTGAATCTATCTCTCTTCTTCTCGCCCTTTTAAAATTCCACTTCAAAGAAGTATTAGTATTACTCGATTACAGATGCAAACATCAAGGGTTAAAATGGTCCTTTCAAGCCCAAACTGCTCTCGGTTGTGCGTACTTGCGCGCGGGCGCGTGTGTGTGTGGGGGGGGGGGAGGGGTATGTGTGTGTATATGTGTGTGTGTGTGTGTGTGTGTGTGTGTGTGTGTGTGTGTGTGTGTGTGTGTGTGTGTGTGTGTGTGTGTACATGTGCAGTTGCATGTGTGTTCGTTTTACATGTGTGTATAGGTGTTAATTTTCTTCTTCAAAGTGTATTAAAAAAATTTATCTCTCAACGGAAGTATCCTTGCTGTGCTGTGCTATGCTTCGTGCATTGGTTCGGATAAGAGCGCATGGTGGTGACGACTTGAGGATGTAGTACATTGGAGTATGGCCGAAATCTCTGTCGCGATATTTTATTGTGAAAGTCTATGTAGAAATATATAACCTGTTCTTGAACGCCATCAATAACTGAATAGTCCTGATGGCCGAGTGGTTGATCGTCTGCTAGCTTGATAATAGACTTGTGGTTGCTGCTCCATGTGTTGTTGGTTCGAATCTACATCAAGCGAACTTTTTTTGGTGTTAGAATATTCCAGGGTTGAATGCATGAGATGGTATGGGGCTGAGCAGGAAGCTTATCCAACATGTAGACTCAGGACCGATGATGACCTAGTGATGATGTCATGGACAGCATCGGCTATGTACTTGTACTGGTAGTAAACATATGACTGAGTAATCTACAGTGATACGCACGTGTGTGTGTGTTGGGGGGGATGAAGCACTACCCTGTATGCACGAATCTCACTGTGTGCGTGTAAATGAATACATTGGAAACGAGCAAATGCAGGATTGGTGACAAAAGTGCATAATACTGTGTGTGTGTGTGTGTGTGTGTGTGTGTGTGTGTGTGTGTGTGTGTGTGTGTGTGTATGTGTGCGTGTGTGCGTGTGTGTGTATGTGTATGGGGGTGGAGGAGGTGCATAATCGAACAAAGCATGGACAGAGAGCTAGGAAAGCAGAACCGGGAGGTTCTTTTTTGGAAATATTTCTGAAACATATGGCCAGCCGTTCGTTCAGAAGCTGGAAAGCCACCATCCCCACCCTGCCATCCTACAACCTGCTTTTGAGTTATAGGGTTTCTTACTTCAGTGGCAGTGTTCACTTACGAGACGGCGAGCGATGCCATCCTCATCGCTTTGACAACCGCAAACCGCAGTGACCTTGAACCTAGGTAGCCGCAGAAGTGAATAAGATTGGGGTCCGTTGTCTTGGCGACAATATACTACACAGAATTTATCCTTTCAAGTAGTGCAGGGCAAGAATAGGTAAGCATGCATCCACACACACACACACACACATGCGTGCGCATGCACGGTCGGGCACACACACACACACACACACACACACATACACACACACACACACACACACATGCGTGCATGCGCATGCACGGTCGGGCACACGCACACACACGCGTGCGTGCGCATGCAATGGCGGCACACACGCACATCCACACCCACAATTACACACACACACGCACACACCATTTGACCATTTGAAGTCCATCGCCAGAGGCGATGATAGCGATGTTACAGCAGAAGCAATAGCAACTTGTGCTGGGATTGCAACATTCAACGGCTTGCAAGGCTGAAGAATTCACCGCCACTATTCAGCCTGGTCTACACCACACAGCTATCACACATACACACACACACACCATTCGACCATTTGACGCCCATCGCCGTAGGCGATGATAGCGATGCTCCAGCAGAAGCCATACTGGCCAATAGCAGCTTGTGCTGGGATTGCACCATTCAACAGCTTGCAAGGGTGAAGAAGAACACACACACACACACACACACACACACACACACACACACACACACACACACACACACACACACACACACACACACACACACACACACACACACATAAACACACACATAAACACACACATAAACACACACACACACACACACACACACACACACACACACACACACACACACACACACACACACACACACACACACACACACACACACACACACACACACACACACACACACACACACACACACACACACACACACACACACACACACACACACACACACACACACACACACACACACACACACACACACACACACACACACACACACACACACACACACACACACACACACACACACACACACACACACACACACACACACACACACACACACACACACACACACACACACACACACACACACACACACACACACACACACACACACACACACACACACACACACACACACACACACACACACACACACACACACACACACACACACACACACACACACACACACACACACACACACACACACACACACACACACACACACACACACACACACACACACACACACACACACACACACACACACACACACACACACACACACACACACACACACACACACACACACACACACACACACACACACACACACACACACACACTACTACTACAACTACAATAAGTGTATCCAAATGAATAATGTCGCCCTCCACCCAAGAACAGGCACTACGAGAGGCAATAGCAAAGAAAGAAAACACACCTATACACACATGTAAAACGAACACACATGCAACTGCACATGTACACAAACATAGACACACACACACACACACACACACACTCACCCCCCCCCCCCTTCCCACACACACACACACACTTGTGATTTCGATCGGCCATCCAAATTGTTAAAACAAGAGCAGAAAATGGGGAAGAAAATAACACGAAGACCAGCACCAGGTGGCAATGTTTTCCATAAGGCAACTCTTCAAGTTCAGCAGAGCAAATTTTCTAATTTGGAAAAGGGATTGCATAATCTACTAGAAAATCTTGTAAACTTTAGTCAGCGCGTTCTAAGCGCTGCTTGGCAGAATTTGAAAATAGTCGGCCACTGTTGTCTATCTTCAAATGTTGAACATACTAGTCAAATTTGCATGCAACATGAATTCAGGTGACTACACCGTAGCTCCGTAAACACGACACGTACCGAAGAAGATGAAGTGCTATACAAAAAGCATGAACCCATGACCATCCGAGTTCTACAAAACCTTCAGATTCAGAACATTCTCAAGATGTCCCAAGCGACATAATTTCCTGACAATTCGGTCAGGTAGAGGATTGGAAGGCATAGCATAAGTTCAATGAAAGCGAAGTGCAAAACCTTATGGTCACTTCACTGTTGTCTTTAGGCCCCAGTGTGCGGCCGGGCTTCATTGCATAGATTTGTTGTGGCAGCCGGCAGGACTGGCGAAGCAGTTTTCGATTGATTCGGCCATACGTACCTAGTCTTTCACACTTTGTGTTTGATATGGAGGATACACATCACCTCCTCAGCCGTAAACACACACGTTCGTGGCCCAACAGTTGGTCCGAACATGGCCTGACCAACCGGACCAGTTCCGCCGGGCCTGGCTGGGAGATCTTGACCAATGAGAGTTGCGAAGCCAAGCTTTGTTTCGACATTGCGTAACCCATCGGAGAGTGCAACTGCCAGAGAATTGCGTTTGCTGTTGTGCCGGGTCGATGAGCACGGTACTAACCACCAGTCAGACCTATCAACGTGTGGTAAAGGCCCAAAGAGTGGAGGCCACAGACACAGCCGCCGCTGCTGCTGCTTTCGAGATGGCTATTGCAGGTAGTGGTGGTAGTGTTGCTGCTGCCGATACTGTTGCTGCTGCTCCTGCTTCTGCTGCTGGTACTGTAGCTGCTGTGGATGTTGTCGGTGCTATCGAGACCGCTGCTGGTTGTCATTCAGATACTGCTGCTGTTCTTGACAGTAGATGCTGTTCTTGATATTGTTGCTATTATTGATATTGCTGCTGTTCTTGCTTCCACTGCTTTTATCGACGCAGCTGCTGTTATCGACACTGCTGCTGTTATGGACACCTCTGCTGTTGTTCATTCCACTGCTGTTGTTGTTGTCGGCTTACCAGCGAACATTCTTCGTATCCCTGATAGTGAAACGCACACACACACACACACACAAACACACACACGTGCGCACGTACACACAGGAAAGGCGCCATTGGCTGCGGTGCAGTACTGAATGCCTGGGGCGCATACAACGCGAGTTCATGGACAACACTTTTCAATGACTCCCTGGTTTTCACGAAATAGGGCACCAAGAACGTATACCCGGCGTGGTCTCCTCTTCCCTATCTCCTAAGCGACCTAGCATGTAGAGCATGTCTGCACCGGACTCCATGATTTTATGAGCACGTTCGTGCCCAAAGGGAATGCAAATGCAAAAGTCAGTGTGACACACTCCCTTACCTATATCAGCAATGAACTGACATTAATTTGAGTACTGTACAACGTAGATGTTGCAAATTCAGCAGCAGTACAGTTTCCGCGAATCATGTCATGGTGCTGAGTCAGAGTAACCGTTCATGGCCGCTATGCAGGGGTTTAACAGGGGAGTAGGGAGTGGAAAGACCATGGAGGGGGGGGGGGGGGGGCGTTCCATCCCCTGGCAAAAATCGGATTTTTCGGCCAACAGGGCACTTTTTAGCTCTCTGTTAATGCTTTCTTGGATGAATTGGGTGAACAATCCTGGAAAGTGGTCGGACCATGGTTGGCCGTACAGTCAGACCTCGCTTATCCGGTCCTCTGTTGTCCGGATCCCTCGCCATCCGGAAGAAAATCGTTGGTTGCCGATTTACAGCATATGCCATGCATGTATACATACAGTATATGTGTTCGATTATCCGGTTCCCTCGCCTATCCGGATTGTTTTGAGGAAAGCGGTAAAGCGAGGTCTGACAGTAATGTGGGCGACACCCCTGCAGTACTGTACTATAAGTCAACAAATATTCGGCGCATATTTATTTTCAGCTATTTTCGGCCTGATCATAATAATATTATTTGGCCGAAAATTCGTTGCAGCCGAAATTTTGTTTTGCAAGGTTCAGTGTGACAGTGTGTACAGGCAGCAGCAATACAGGCGGAAAAATGGTTGCAGCCGAAATACGTTTTAGCCCCGGGAGGCCGAAATTTGAATGGGCTGAAAATTTGCAGACTTACAGTATAGAGCGTGAGTCGACTCGGCGGTCTCGTTTGATCTAGAGCGTGAGTCGACTCGGCGGTCTCGTTTGATCTAGAGCGTGAGTCGACTCGGCGGTCTCGTTTGATCTAGAGCGTGAGTCGACTCGGCGGTCTCGTTTGATCTAGAGCGTGAGTCGACTCGGCGGTCTCGTTTGATCTAGAGCGTGAGTCGACTCGGCGGTCTCGTTTGATCTAGAGCGTCGCCGTGTCGCCACATTGCTTGAAAATCCACGCGAAAAGCCGTGAAATGAGGTGTCACTTGTAGAGGCGCCACACACTGTATGACCAGTATGAGCATAGTCGTACTACTTTTAGTCCAGGATTCACCGACGGTCCACACATTTCACCCAAGAAAAGCAATAAAACAGCGCTAAAACGTTCCCTGATGGCCGAAATATCTTTTCCCCCCGAGGGACAACCTCGACCCCCCCCCCCCCCCCCCCCGATCGTACCATTCCTCTCTGCCATGTGACTTCCCCCCCCCCCCCCTCCGGCTGCGTTGTCTCAGACAGCCAGCAATGAAACACCGGCCCCCATTGCAGACCATAAAAGGAAGGACATTGTCAGCATGTTCAAGTCCTTCGGCCTGAGAATCAAAATTGACACCCACATCATAAGACAACAAACCTTCTCGACGCAATGCCAGACCTAACGTTCTTAACATACAAGCCATGCAGGAAACCCGGCGAGACTCCTCTTTACCTCCACATGGCCTCCAAGCACCCACCAACAATTATCAAGAACCTGCCAAAGTCAATTGACAAGCACCTGGCCTCAACCCTCGACTAGTGAGGAAATGTTTTACGAACCAAAGCCAATCTACGTGGCTGCACTTTCCAAGAGTGGATTCTTGCGGGCCATGCAATACTACACTGATGATAGTGAAGACAAGACACAGGCCGAGGAGCAGAGAGGAAGGAAGAGAACGAGAAATATCTTGTGATTCAGCCCGCCATACAGCAAAAATGTCAAGACCAATGTTGGGGCCGTCTTCTTGAAACTCGCCAAGCGGCATTTCCCAGCAGGTTCCCCTCTGGCCATGATTTTCAATAAGACCAATCAAGATAAGCTACAGCTGCCCACCAACTGTCTCCTCCATCATCGAGGGACATAACCAAGGCAAGCTACACCCAATGCCTCCAGAAAATCCGTGACAAGGCCGGCTGTCCGCTGCGGGGAGCATGTCAGACCTACTGTGTCGTTTATGAAGCAACCCTGGGTGGTGCTAATGGCCCCAAGTACTACAGTGGGTCGGCTGAAACGCCCGCCAAACTGCGTCATGCTAACCACAAGACCTCAATGCGGCACGAAAAATACCATAACTCCACCGAGCTGTCAAGCTACGTTTGGTCGCTCCAGAACCAGGGTCAAGAGTACAACGTGTCATGGAACATCAAGCGCAGAGCCAAGTCGTACAGCCCAACAACTAAGCGCTGTAACCTCTGTCTAACAGAGAAGCTAGAAATCATCACGGCCGACAGAGCAACCCTCCTGAACACAAGGTGTGTCCCAAATGCCGGCACAGCACTAAATACCAGCTGAGCAAGTAAACAGGTGTGACTTAGCCAAATAGCGCATACTGGCTCTGCTGTAGTACAGGCATCCAGCACCTGAATTCTCACACCTAAAAGACTAGTGCAATCATCGCACCCAGCTGTAACTCCTCAGACTTCACTGGCTCTGCTGTCGTACAGGCGTCCAGCACCCAACATCTGAATCCTCGCACCACCAAAGAGGCTAGTGCTGCCATTGCACCTAACTGTAAATCCTCGGATTTCATTGGCTCTGCTGTAATACAGGCATCCAACAGCTAGCGCCTTGACAAATTGCACACACTGCCTCCACTATGCTATACGCACCTGGCACTCAGTTTCACACAATTCTCAACCAGAGGTTGTCCCAAAGATTACATGCAGGGGCCCGCTAAGCCTTACACTTGTTTCCGCCTGTATCCACCTTAATTTCCCATTATGCTGTGACCAGTCTGCATTGAATATTGTTTGCCTGATGATGCTGGTCACAAACACACGCACACCAGGTCACTGTTCACACTTGATCAGCTGGTTCAGCTGAAATTACTTCCTCCGCATCATTAAAATTGTCGCTTCGCACACCGCAATGATTGTGACTCAGTGCTTGTCTTAGTCGGTCTGTAGGAATCGCTGTTTTCTGTGTTCGAACATGGCTACGACCCTTCCTACACTATGTCCTTGTCTAGCCTGGTCCTCCATGAAGTCCTTCCTGACATCGTCTTCGGAGGCCATGACTTTTCGTGAACTGACTAACTACGAGGAAACCATCCTCTGCTACCAATGAACACACGAGTGGTTCGAAAGCTTTATACTAATTTGAGAGCTAAGCTTTCGAACCACTCGTGTGTTCATTGGTAGCAGAGGGTTCCTCTTAGTTAGTCAGTTCACGAAAAGTGTACAAAGCGTAATCAGCGCAGTCATGGCCTCCAAAGACGACGTCAGGAAGGACTCCACGGAGGACCAGGCTACGGGCAAAGGTGCCAGTACAATTACCAGCGCAAATAGTCAGCCCGTGGAGTCAGCAACGGAACTCTGAAAAGCAAAGCTGCACGCCAATACAGCCTTCACCAGGCACCGGCGAGCAGTGCTGGTGCGACTTATGAACGAAGAGATATTCACGGAGAACGTAGAAAGCGAGCTAACGGAACTCGGCCATAACTACGAAAGTGATAAAAATATAGTAATGGACCTCGCAAGCGTTCACGAGGCAAGCGGCGACAAGAGACTAGAAAACGTTCTAGAAGAAGCAGACGCGCTGGAGCAACAGCACACAAAACTGAAAAAGAAAAATATAGCACGTACGTTGCAGGATACGGCGCTTATGAGCTAGGGAAAACGAGCGGTCCTACCGCCATGGTAATGGCATGGCGACATATGCGAAGTGCAAGAGAGACAGAGGGACGCACGTCGCATCTCGACTGGGACACCTCCAGGCGTCTGCATAGCAGCAGGGAGGGTGTCCATGGTAACATTGGCTCGGCGTCATGGAACGCAGTGGCAAGTGGTTCACGCAGTACGGACGATGGTGCTGCAGGAGCGCCAGCGGACGGCGAGCAAGCAGTAAGCGGCGCACGCAGTACGGACAGCGGCGAAAAGAAGAGTACTGCAGGAGCGGACGTCAAGCGACAAAGAAGCGCACTCAGCGCAGGCGGCAGTGTGCCGGGGTACGCTGAAGGTTCGGACACCGAACAGACTGTGCCAGCGAGAGCAAGGAGCACAGGCAGTGCAGCAGTTGTTAGCGATGAAGGCACTCCATGGTATTGAACAGTCAGTGACAGTGACTTCGTCACCAGCGCCGGGAGTTTGATGTCCACTAGGGCTGGGAGTGAAAGTACGACGCATCCTCTCACCATCGTGGCGCCATCTGGGAACAGCACGCAATCCATCCCTGCAGAAGAAAGTGCTGCAGGAAGCACTACCAGTGGGCAACCCGCTACTGCCGAGTTCTTTACCTCGTCGATAGTGGGAGTTACGATTCGGCAGGCCTCTGCATAGCCCTCTTACGTAGCGGCCCCAGTGACAGGTTCTGCCGTGCTTAGTACCAATACCAGTTCTCGGGAACCTCGCAGTGTGAAGTGCAGGTGCGGCTGGGTGTGCGGCATTGACGGCTGTAGCGATACACACCACCGGCTGCTGCATCCAGACACAGAGCGTAATGAAGCTGGGTCCCTACACAACATAGCTTGACCTGAGCAGCTGACAATTAGTTCTAGAGACAGGGACACTGAAGTCGGCTAAGTCGGCAACACCAGAAGCAAAGTCGGACAAGAAGACATCCTCAACCTTTCTGGTGCAGAATGCCACCGATGGGGAGTCGTCACTGCCAGGTGTACCTGAAAGAGTTGCCCCGCGCACTGTGCCTGAGGTGCTGCGCGACGATAAACGCAGTGTTATAGTGAATGCACTGTTGGATGACGCTAGCACAACGCGCTACATCAACTCTAGTGTAGCGGCTCATCTCGGCCTGCAGGACGAGTTGCAGAATACAACTGTGAGCACGCTAAACGGCAAAGTCGCCACATTTGCTACACCGTCATTTCAGTTCGAACTCAGCAGTTTAGAATCTGATGGCGGTGCATACAAGATGATGACGGCGCTCACTGCCGACACGACCACTGGAAACCTTCATGCAGTGGATTGTACAGTGGCTGGGCCAAAGTATGACCTTCTTCAGGGGATTTCGTTTCCTCAGCCGGTCAAGCCGCTGCTGGTGGACGTGCTGATTGGTGGTGATCAGCCAGATCTCCATGTGTCTCGGGAGGAAGTGAGTGGGAAGGCCGGTCAACCTGTCGTCCGCCGTACACCTCTCGGGTGGACATGTGTTGGACCTCACCAGCCAGATGTCGATATGTCAGCTGCTAGTAATCAATCCTACTTCATTGGCACAGCAGTGCACAGTGTGGAGGCTTCGACAGACGTGCAGGAGCCTGGTCCTGTGTCGGAAAAAGAGGAGGCAGCACAGAGAGCACAACTCCGATCAGCCGGATCTTCGTGTGTCGCAGGAGGAAGTGATTGAAAGGCCGATCCACCTGTCGCGCACCGCACACCTCCCGGGTGGATGCGCGTAGGGCCTCACCAACTAGATGTTTCTCAAGTACCATAATTATACTTTCCACAGCTGAAACTGCAGTGGTATTCAAGCTGGAAGAGGCTGGCGCTATGTGCAAGAACTCGTAGGCCACGGTTGGAAGAGATGGCCAGAATATCTGCACAGGTGACGTCGTTCTGGTATTGCAGCCGAATGTTCCTAGAGGACATTGGCCACTGGGTCGAATTACAGGCACCATGCCGGGACCGGACGGCCATGTTCGCGTAGTCCAAGTGCAAGTAGCCGGGAAGGCAAAGACAAGGCCGATTACCAGGATCTGCCCCTTGGATTGTGATGTCGGAAACTGACGATTTGGCAAAGGTGAATTTCGCCTTGATTGCTAGTATGCACGTTGCATTGACTATTAGCGGAAGACAATACTGATGAGAAGAAGTATTTTGGACACACGGATGTATGCTTGCTTTATTATGCTGCTGTTGCCGGTGTGCATTGCATTCATTGCGTTACTTTATGTAAATCTCTAATGCTGTCGATATTGCGCTTATTTCGCTGCATATCGCGAGGGGGAGAATGTGCAGAAGAGGTGTATCGTGAGTGTGTGAGGGTGTGGCGATGACAAGTGTTTCATGAGTGTGTGATGGTATGGCGATGACAAGGATCATGCGACTACGGCCACGCACTGCCTTTTGCGCCAACTAGTCGTTTGCGCCTTTTCCTCCATTGACTGGCTTCGTCACTCATATTCCCGCTCTTCTTACCCGCCTTTTCTCCTCAGTACAGCCCTGGAGTGTGCTTCTCCTCGGTTAGAGTAGTTATTGAGTTAGTTTGAGAACGTCTCAAGAGTTCAGTTCGTGTTCTCCATGTTTATCAATTGTATTTCTCTGTTGCTGTTTCCATGAGGCTGTTTTTACTTGGTCCGCGTCAGCGATATTGTCGCTTATCTTTCAGCTTTGTTTTTATGTCGCCAAAGCTCACTTGGCAGCCCATTTCATCCCAATTTTGGTCAGTAAGTTAGTTTACTAGTACCTGAAAGGTCTAGCTACAGTTCGAGTGGATTTCGAGAGCGACGGGTGGGTGATTCTGATTGATACAGCGCCGAATCAAAATGGATTATCTTGTTACGCTGTGCAGGCAAGAGCAGCGCAAGCCACAAGAAAGTAATCGGCTACTCGGAATCAGCTTCATTTTGCTGAACGGCCGAGATCGCTCACCTCAGGGATCGCTCGTCAAGCTGAGATCTCAGCTCCCTTACCTCCAACTCAACGCTCGGAGTATTCAGCGCGTCGTGGAGATTTCCAAGTACTGTACGCATCGTCGTCGTCGTTCAAAATAAATCTTGCAAAGAACGGCGTCTGATTTGAACCACACAGGCTGTCGTACTGCCCACGCGAAGTCCCATAGAGAAAGCGACCGTCACGATCGACTTCTGTTTAGAAAATAGCCAGGCAGCGGAGAGGAAGAGAGATGAGCTTGCAAAAGCAAGCAGCGACGAAGAGGACCGAAAAAAGTAGGAACCCTTCCTTGGACAATAAATTCTTTACAGTTAGTTGTCATTCTAAACCTTACCGTCCATCGTACCAAGTTGTATCACTTCAAGTGCACGCGTTCATGTCCAAAGTCTAAGTTCAAATTGTCGAAAGATAAGCGACAATATTGCTGACGCGGACCAAGTAAGATTAGTATCAAGCTTTCGAACCACT
Organism: Sycon ciliatum; assembly: GCF_964019385.1. Taxonomy (NCBI): domain Eukaryota; kingdom Metazoa; phylum Porifera; class Calcarea; order Leucosolenida; family Sycettidae; genus Sycon; species Sycon ciliatum. The sequence goes on along the minus strand of NC_088649.1, from coordinate 8,346,196 downwards.
CGTGTGTTCACTCCGGTATAAGAATTTTGATATATCTCCTGAATTTGAAATGCTGAAGTTGACGATGGCAAGAACAAAGTGTTCTCAATTTCCTAAAAGAACACTACATGTGGCACAAGTTGCTGCGAAAGTAGCAGGTCTGAAAACCAACAAAATCTGCGACGTGCTTGTCAAGGAAAGAAGTTGCGGAACTGCATACCCTATCCCGCTGGAAGGTCGTTACGGTGCACTTCAAAAATGCCAGCTTGCTGTCGTCGCCTGGAGGCATGGATCGCCCGAAAACGAAGTTTCATGACCTGAATTTGAACGTGCGTCTTGTTCAGCGTCTTGTTGGGTGCTGAAGGGTTTGCCTCCAATTCTGATGGAGATGTCGATCCCAGCCGCAAGTGCAGCGAATCAAGAGGCCACAAACTCCGTCCATAATGCTCTGCTTTAGGTTCTAGCTGATTTCTTCGCTTCGAGTGGACAGAAAAGATTTGAAAAAATCGTTCTGGGAAGCGACAATTTTAATGACACAGAGGAAGTAGTTGTTAGTATGAGAGTGAAGAACGGGCAGAGAGACCGTCCTAACGTGGCAGGTCTCTGGTTTGCACGGCTTATTCATGATATGTGTGGGGTTTTGCACACACCTTGCTTTGGGTTCATCCAACTCTCTGCTGGTCACTTTACACTGTTTTCCAGCAAAGGCCACCCAGAATAAATTCGTTGTTTCGGGTCACTTCGACCAGGGTCGGTTAGTCGAGTTCATTTATTTAGTAAAAAAATATTTTGGTTTCTGCCATTTGCATATACGTATGGCCATTATGTACATTGTAGATTTTGCATATCGAATATCCAAGTTCTTGACAAATGTTGTCCATCAAATCAGTCGATCAAATCTGACTGAAACTGGTCCAGTGCTGTCCTTGTCCAATCAGGACCAGATCCTGGCCACTCTGGCCGACGAGTCTCACGAGCTGCTCTCATCAAAACGTCTGGCAATGAGCGACGAGGTGGCGGAGCTGGTGCTGTTTGATATGGCTGCTTCCGGGTTCGATGTTGGGACTCCTGAAAATGATCTCGATCCAGGGATCAGGAATGATTTTCTCTAAAATCACTTCAGTCTGCAGTTTACGGTCCGGGGGTTTTCGACGCGAAAAGCCGTACAGTCGGCAGAAAGTTTTGTCCACCAGCGATGCACACACCGCTGGCGTTGTTAGAACATGTTCTATTTCGTCCCTGGTTGCTCTGAACAATGCTCCGTGGAAGCGAAAATGAGACGTGAGAATGAAGCCCATGCCCGAGATCTTTTCGGAAGCATTGCCGTTTTCTTGCGCACGGTCAGGTGCTAGGATCACTAGTATCGCGTGTGTTCACTGTTATGTGGATCTACCCTTCACATGCACTCTAAAAAAACATGTTGCGGTCGGGTGAAAAATGACGGTCGGTCGGGTGACCCGAAACAACAAATTAATTCTGGGTGGCCCAACGTATTCATTAGTGGTGTGCATGGGTAGTCGGGTACCCGAACTGCCCGTGAGGACCTCAGGTAGACGGGTACAGAATAGTGCCCGAAAACCCGAAGTCGCAGATGACATCATCCACAGAGCACGTGTACAAATTCGTGTAATACAGTCAACTTCGCTAATAACGACTGCGGATATAACGACAGTTCGCGAATAACGACAAAATGTCTATGCCCAGAGCAAAGTCCCATCCAACTGTAATACATAATAATGAGACTTCGGGTATAACGACACTTTGTGAATAACGAAACTTTTCCTATGCCCCGCCGAGTGTCGTTGTAAGCGAAGTTGACTGTACTCCGCATGTCTACCCGGTGTGTAAGGGGAGGGATGCATTGTGGTGTTACCATGGAAATATTACCCGATCAGGTACCCCTGCAAACCGCGGAGAACCACCCGAATCGGATACCCGAAGAAAATGCTACCCAACTCAGCCCTAGTATTAATTTTATCCATAACACGTGATGTGAAGCTCTGCCTGGATAGCGATTTCACAGACAGTTGCAGTCGTTGGAGTTATGTACATTATCATATCACTCGTTTCTAAAAACAAAATGCGACATTCATTGGTGCCTTACCTAGCCAGAAGACTTCAGAGGTCACGGTCCGTTTTTGCTGTTTTCAATTGTTGTTCTTTCCTTCATGGTGAAGCTCAGCATGGTGGCGCTTAGATACCGGGGCTGATGGACGCTATTTCCACAGCCCAGCGACCCGTTGCCTAGTCCTGGGTTATGGACGGCTCGGTGAGGCTGAATCCTGTGGCCAACTGTCTTTGTTAGTTGGCTACCACTGACCACCCACCACCCAACATCACGTGGAAATCCAGTTCGTTACTGTAAGCTCGCAGAAACCATTGCTTTTGCGATACTCTCTCTAGAGATGTGAGCAACGGCCCTCACTGACCTCAGCTCAGCACGATACAACTGGTCATGTACAAGCTGTGCGGGCAGTTTGGAAGCCCTGCAGCCGCGCTCCGCTTGAAGGCAACGGACGTGGCATTCTGTGCCCCGCATTGCTGAACACATCGAACGTGTTTCCTGGCGGCTGCCGTTGAAAGCGATGAAGGAGTCGGCGTAAACGTTCTAGGCAGTGTCCTATTATTTGCTCCCTCTGTTCAAGGCGAGGGAAGCAACGGTCTCCTGAGTATCGAAACCTTGAAAATGAAGCGGCGCAGTAGTCGACAGTCCTTCCACGCGAAAGCTAGCGGAAATTTTTCGAAACTTTGAAGCCTACCTACCTTCTTCTTTGCCGACTACTACCATAATACCGTACTGGCGTAGATCTACTGCTGTATGGTCTGAGATTGCATAAGATGATAATTAGTGACCCGCAGAAACCATGATAAACATGATAAAGCACACGGTGTACGGACTGCACTGTACTGACTCGTCTGAGTGAGTTTTTGCGTTATTTATTTAAATTTTTGCTATTTTATGCGGGCTGTTGGCGCATGCGCTTGAGTTGCTAGTGTACCGCGCGCGCGCCGGTACCTTCAACGAGAGAGCTAGCTTGGAAGCTCAGGGCCCTACGCTATGCTTTTATGCTTTTTTGCCTAGCTCATCGTAGACTCTACATGTTATGACTAGTAATACTATTTGAACTGGAAATATTTTTATTCCGTTGATTGGCAACATCATTGTTTTGTAGAAACGTTTCAATCAGTTTGAATATTATGAGCTAGGCGAAAGTATTTGCAGAATTTATTGCGGATTGTTATTTCTCTAATTTCATCCACTTTTGGTCTGTCCTTCTTTTCTTTTTATCTCCTTGTACTGTAAATCAACAAATTTTGGCCGGTGAGAAACTTTGGCCGATCTCGAAACGCAACTTTTCATCGTCATTATACTTTGGCCGATTGGAGTTTTCAAAAAGAAATCGATCGGTATTTTTTGCTCTCACATGCATCCACTGCTCTATCATGCCGTGGTTGGCTACCACCGGACTTCATTTATATATTGGCAGTCTTCTGACGAGCCAGGAGATGTTGAATTAATAATAATAATAATAAATGAATCATTTGCCTCTAACTTTGGCCTGCGATTTACTTTGGCCGGTTGGTACCAAGTGGCGAAATCAGCGAAATTAAATCGCCAGCGAAAATTAGTTGATTTTAATACAGTAATCGGATTTTCTGGCCTTTTAGTAGTAATACATTGACCTGTTGAGCCAATGAGGACGGCCGCATGCATGGTCGCCTGTGGAGCACATTACATAACTTTCCACTTTTCCAGTCTCCTAAAATACGTATCCTGTCCGACGGCAAAAGAGGCTGCAGATTTAGTTTTTCTGCGCGTCTACGGGATGTCTGTCCTGACGTTTCCTGGGACCGGCGCTGACTCTGCCGATCACGGGCGTTCTGGACTCGACGGGATGTCTGTCCTGACGTTTCCTGGGACCGGCGCGGACTCTGCCGATCACGGGCGTTCTGGAGTCGACGGGATCTCTCTTCCGACGTTTTCTGTGACCGGCGCTGAATCGCTCGTCCACGCTTATTTTGGAGACGACGGGATCTCTCTTCCAAAGTATGTTTTGCTGAAGCATCCTATCATCTATTCGGCAACTAACGTCCATTCTAAATTCATTTCCTCCTCGTCTCCCTATTTCTTTCCGAATCTCCCTCTACATCAGGGAGTCGCATACATAATACCACGAATATTGTGGCCAGCTGTTTGTAAGGTACGGTACGGGACCGATACGGGAGCCAGCAAATATTGTGGCCAGCTGCTCGTACAATCCTGTAGAGCCTTGTAGTCACAGATACGGGACAGATACGGGACAGATACGGGATAGCTCCAGGCGTGACACAAACAAACAAACACCAAATTAAAGCTGTGTGGACCCTGGCTAGCGCCAGACGTTACTGAAGTAACGTCTTCTGCATAGCTACGGGAATAAACACCAAAAAAGCTGTGTGAAGACTGTGGACCCTGGCTAGCGCCAGACGTTACTGAAGTAACGTCTTCTGCATAGCTACGGGAATAAATATTAATGTTATGCAAATGTAGTGCGATAAGATAACGTAATGCACGTAGCGCTGTTTCGGGTCACCATGGTCACCGGACCGACCATCTTTTTCTCCCGACCGCAAAATGTTTTTATTATTGTCCATGGTACATGGTGTTGCCTGATGATTGCGTGAGCATGAAACTTAAAGTAGCAAACAAGTATTGATTGTCCTTGTTGTTCTGTTGTGTATTATTGTGCATGCAAATGTACAATTGTCACATGCCAGTGTACATACACATACAATGAACATTGATTTTCTGCAGGCCAGACATCGACCTCGGAATAGGCATTGGCGGATAATGCTCGAAAAGGTGGCAGATTCTGCTCGAAAAGCAGTGAAATTGGCAGAACCATACAAACTTTATGGCGGGCAATTCTTCGAATTCTGCTCTATTTCTTTATCCACATACCAAACATGCATGAAACTTACCAGAAAAAGTACCGAATTCTGCCAATTTTTCTGCCGGCATTATCCGCATAATGCCTACCTCGGAAGCAGCCAAATAACAGGATGCAGCGCTAGCGGTCAGTGACGACGTTGTCTTCTATTGTCTCCGATCCGCAATTGGTCCTGAAACAGCATCAGCCCCGCCACCTTGTCGCACATTGACAGACGGTGAGAGCTGGTGAGAGCCAGCGAGGCCAACATCTGGTGATAATTCCAAATCAAACATCTGGTGATAATGCGGCAGAAAAATTGGCAGAATTTGGTACATTTTCTGGTAAGTTTCTGGCATGTTTTGTTATGTGGATAAAGACATAAAGCAGAGTACAAGGAAGTTCCAGCCATAAAGTTTGCATGATTCTGCTAATTTCACTGCTTTTCGAGCAGAATCTTGCCAATTTTCGAGCATTTTCCGCTTGCAATGGCTGACTGGAGACGTACCATTAGACCCAGCATAAAGTAGTCAAAGACTAAACACGTCATCGTGTGAGTCTGGCACCTCATATAGCCCGGTCAATATCCGATCGGTTAGGCCACTCGCGCTGAGCCCCCCCCCCCCCCCCCCCCCCCCCTGGTGAAGTCCGAGAAGGTATGAACATGTACAAGTATGTACTTCCCTGGTTCGAGTCCTGGGACCGGTGGTGACAGTCAATTTTTTCTTCAGACTTGTCCCGTTTGCGTCTTTCCCGCAAACCAGTGAATATGTATGGATTATTTTTTGATTTGGCAAATACAAACGGATTACAAGACCAATTACGTCACACCGAATGCGAGGAGGAATGATAAAGAGGAGGTAAGAAAGAAGGAAGAAAAAGAAGAAGAGGCGGAAGTGACCCCTTGTCGGGCGTGAAGGATCCGCGAAAGTTCCTCATGTGAGCAGTGTTGTTGTGGCAACACCAGGCACAGGCAAGGAATAGTAACACATCGCACGACCCCACTCCTCACACGACAAACAGTGTGGAGTCCTTCGCGATCCGATTTGAAACGCAAAACCATAGAAATGTGACGGTAACGAGGCCCACGAAACCATTTCGACAGTCTCTGAATTGGATCCTGCTTCACGACTCGCGTACGGGAGCGCATCGTACGGTATGCAGGCTGGCCACTGGAAAAGCTGTGTGACTACGGTACCGTACACATATGAGGTACAACCGTACGCATTGTCTCGGTATATGTACGGCGTTCATGTACGGAGTTCACCGGATCCCGTACGCATTGATTTTGATCGCACGAGTCATATCCCCAAACCACCTTCCAAGACGCTCTATTTCTCACCCACTGTTGCCGAGATGAATATCGGAGAGACTATGTGTGCTACGGCACCGCCGAGCGGTTCTATGTACATGCAGCTTCCTGGGGGCCAGCATCCCATGCAAGTGTCGCAGTCGTCTGGACAGCCCTACTCTATGTCAGTGCTGCCGGGGGCGAACTCAGGAACCGGTATGCCTCCGATCGTCTGGGTTCCTATGGCCCTAGTCCCTGTCGATAGCCGACTATGTCCGGTCAACGGAGCAACTACTCCTGGTCCCCAGACAACGCCGTCCGCATCCACAAGCCATTATCCGTTCGTCTTCCCGAACGTAGCGCCCCACTCGCCAGCAGTAGCTGCCAGCTCGCACGACCCGTCGTCGCAGCATTCCGCCGGCGGCATGCCTGCGCCGTTGACAACCCCTCCTTCGCAGCAGGTTACTCCAGGGACGGCCCATTGGCTTACTGACAAGCATCACTCTGCCGTGCCGAGGCACATTCCCACCAATGATGTCAGTTGTTCCGGTGAAGTTCCAGGAAGCTTATCTACACCGTGCGGCCATGCACACGTACCTATTTCCGGGCAGCCCTACTCCGGCCATCGAGCACAGCCAAAACCCATGACGTCATACAACCGTGCCCCGAGCCCGGCACCAGTGCTGGCCACGAGCACCGGTCATTCCTCACACGACGGAGATCATCCATTGTCGCCGACTAATGTCCAGTCTGTATCAATGGCTGCTGACGGCTGTCCCCTAGCGGGCCACACAACAGCTGCAACTAACAACTATAGCGACATGACAAGCATGGGACTGGTAGAACAAGAGACAACACAGGAAGAGGCTGAAGCCATTGGCGAGCCTGAAACAGAGGGCACCGACCTACAGGGGCAACAAAGCACCGCATCTCCAGCTGCGGACACCTCCACAGAACAAAGTGAGCCGGCGACAACTGCGGAGAACCCGGATGACACAACAAGCCAACAGCAAGGAGTGGGCGATAATGCCAGCGTCCATCCAGCGTCCCCCGGGTCACCAGAACAGCGAACCGAACAAACCTCCATCAGAGAGAATTATGTTGTCCTTCCGCCAGTGTTTGACTCTGAGGAAGAGCGATTACGCTCGTGCCCCAGTGGATATATGCTGCGCCAGTCGCTCAAGTCGCCGACTCCAATGCCCCACGAGCTCTCACCATACCCGTCGCCATACGCTTCGGCGTTCAGCAGCCGGCTCACGAGACGACGCACTATCGGCACCACAAAGGCCACCGTGACTACTCCGCCTGGCGGCCCAGTGTCGCCCGCCACTCCCAACTCCGACCAAATGTTGTTTCGCTGCCCGGTGTGTGATCTGCTCTTCAAGAAGGAGGAGGCTTGTCGATTCCACATCAGCAAGCACTCGAAGAGCAAGCTTGCCAAAGCCGCTGGACCAGCTCCACCTCCAGCTGGACCAGCTCCACCTCCCGCTGGACCGACTCCACCTCCAGGTGGTCTGCAGACTCTGAAACGATCACCCAGAGCGAAAACGACCAAGTAATCACCGAATCCGAACTATTGCAATGATGTGTCCCGTCTAGCCGTTATGCTCCATTGTAGCCTCTTGGCAAGCTTCTTGCACAGTGTTTTGACGCCTATTAGTTTTGTCCTGTTTCCTACATTGTGACTCTGTCTATTATAATTTGCTCTGTCTTTTGGTCTCTTAATTATAGTTTATGCTGGACTATTGCAGTGTCTAACCTGTCGCCAATTTTGTTGCAGCACCACCAAGACACCCAAGTCCTCTTTGTAGCTGTTACCGTCTATTCAGTATTGCATCCTCTACCCACACTCTCGACTGGTACATGTCCATATTTAACTGCACTGAAATTTTGTTCCACCTCGCCAGTAATGTTTTTGATATACACATACTGAAGTACTTCCATGACCGATTTCTAAAATTATGGTGCCACTGGTATCGTACTGTGGCTACGAACAGGAAGCTCCCGAAGTCGTGTAGCGCTTTACGCATTGCTGTTCGCGCGCATGCTCCATCCGTCTCGCCTCTCCTGGTTTCACCCTTCGTCTCTCGCTCTTCGAAGGAAGGTCACGTAGGTGTGTTTTTACTTTTTAGGCTTGCTAGTTATACTTTTTGGTGTGTGCTTAGCTTGGCATGCTGAACCTATTTTGTT